>NC_073693.1:121572820-121872820 GCF_029784155.1 Uranotaenia lowii | reverse complement strand
TGATTGATTAATATGAAACCTCGATACCATCGAAATGTGCTTTATTTAAACGAGGTGATCGAATATCCCACCTTAATGTAGGCTTGCCAGATACTTTCAGAAAAAAGCGCGACATTTCACGAAAAAAACGCGGGACATTTGAAAAATTCTTTAAAAAACAAATGCTTAATTGTTTAGCCAAACTTATTCGTATACCATCAGCTAAAGTTGTTCATAGAAATGACAATGAGGTATTGTTACGCGGATTGATTATGATCAGTCTTTTTCTTAAATGATTTCTATTTACAAGGTTTTTTGCCATAAGCACGTTTATTTTCCACGGTTCTGGCGAAGTAACACGTTATTTGGGAGAAAATATTTCAAGTCTTGCATGTAAACGGCGAATTTGATACCGCGTATAAAACTTTTGTGTAATAACAAAAATACTTTCAATTTGTTTTAAAAATTTGAAAACTTCCATCATTGTATACTTAGAACAATTGAGTCTAAAAAGGTGGTATATAAAATAAGGCAATTTAATAAAAATAACGACGAAAAATTAAGATCTACATATAATCATTTGGAAGCAACTTAAACAATATTTTCTTCATGCCAAAGTTATTTACATTGTATTGGTTGAACATGCTCTTAGAACGCTTTATTGAATCAGGATCTTACCGTAAGGCTAAGAGCATTAGAGTTATTTAGTATTGTCTAATATAAACTATTAAAAATGCTGCTTATTTTGAAAAAAAGACGAATTTGAAAGTTGTGTTGAACCGATGAATTCAAATTGAAACTAAAGGTTGATTTTTAATAGTGTAAGTCAGTGAACTTTGTAAAAGTTTTCCAAGAAAAAAAAAGCGGGGCATTCTGAGAAAAAAGCGGGACGGCGGGACATTCAACAAAAAAGCGGGAACCCTACCTTAATGTATATAGTGACAATGGCTTTGCCAATCTTACTAGGAGACCAGCAACACGACTAACATTCAACTTATTTCAAATTCATCCCAAATATAAAGTATATCTTTTCTAAGGGTGCCAGTATATTAAGTACGTCTCCGGGCCGAACTTATCCGGGATATTTTATCTGGACTCAACTAAAATAAAGAAAAAAAAAACTTGAAAAAAATGTTTCTTTCATCAAAACTTTCCACAGATTTCAAATCTTATTTTTTTAAAGCTGCTCAACAAATTTCGCTTTGAACGCATAGTTAAAAAAAAATTACAACACACTTTGCTTTTTTTGTTCGATTAAGCAAATAAAATTAATAAATCCGGGCAAAACCAGGGCTTTCCAATGAAATTCGGGCAACCTGGCCGAAACGGACTTTTCCCAAATTTTGTATTAAATTAAACCGGGCAATCTGGCAAGCTTTATCTAATCATTAGTTAATTGAGAGAAGCACATTTATCAAAAATTAAGTTGAATGTACTAAACATACAAAAGCAAATGAGTGATAAACATTTAATACTTAGTGAAATTCTTCACGACTTCAGTTCATTTTACATTACTATTCTACAAAAAAGGGGAAAATTTAACTTGGCATTCAAACAGCAGTAAATTTGTCATCTTTAATCCAAAAACTGTGAACTGCTGCCACACCTTGGGGTAAAGGGTGATACGGTCAAAATTTGGTCAATATCATCTTGACGACTTCAGATTTGGAAAAGCGGAAGCCTAATTGAATATTTTTCCTGAATTTTATACCAATTTAACTTGAAAAAGAACATTTTCGTTGGTGATGGAAAGAATTAGAGAAACATGAGCTATCAAAGAACGAAAGAACATATGCTGTAAATATCATGAATTTGTCGAAAAAGATACAAAGGCTCACCGGCAGGACTTGAACCTGCAAACTCCGCTTCAGTACAACGGCGCTTTAGCCAATTTCACCACGGTGAACATGATGAAACCGGCCAACACGAGCAATCGAGCTTTGCCGATCAACTGCTGGACCTTCTTTCGAAACACCATGTATATCCCGCGTGTGATCTTTCCCGCTATTGATCTCTCTTGTTTCTCCAACCCCACCCATCGACTCGGGATTTTAGCCGAGCGAGCACATGGTCGATTGCTTTGGGTTTGCCGCTACTTACTTCATGATATTTACGGCTTATGTTCTTTGATAGCTCATATTTCTCTAATTCTTTCCATCGCCTACGAAAATGTGATTATTTTCAGGTACAAATATGTACCAAGCGATTTCATAACATCAGTATTGATTTGAAAAAGAAATTTAATTTGATTTTTTAAATAAACGATTTCACAGATTTACACAAGTTTTCCCTTGACCAAATATTGACCGTATCAGGCTTTACAAGACATGCTTAACATATTAGCAATTATTCTTGGCATGGGCCTGGTATAAATTTGAGTTGGGTTGGATAAAATTTGAAATTCTTCTTTTGTTGAAACATCACGACGTGCGATGATTAAAAAGAACCAATAATGAAGAATACATCAAAATTGCATACAACCTACATAGAGCAGAATCGAAAAATCGAGTTATCAAAACGCCTTTGAAAATTAATCCTGGCACATCTGAAGCTTGCCTATCTACTTTTTCGCTGTCCTTACCAATCCTTTTATCTAAAAGAATTTCAACTAGCCGCACGTGCGAATAACGTGATTGAATTTAGAAAATGATCGGCGAATAAATTGCATCATCACTAATATGGACAATTCAACTAATCTTCGACTTTTGCATCACAAGCGCTAACCAAAAGCGCTAACCAAAAGCGCCATTGAAGGCCTGAATTCATCATCACTGATATTAAAGAAAAATTCTGGAAATATGTTAGGAATAGATAACATTGTGAAACAATCATATTGCAATCACACGCAAATTTGCCCGAAACTAATGATTAATTGAATTCCCGGGGTGCATTAGGGCGAATTAGCTTCACGTCAATCGTTAACTACCATCATCCTTGCTGCTGAGCACTCACCAGAATCTGCGTTGCGTGCTCAAATGTGCCGTCAGGTAGGATGCAATCATCGTTTTCGGCAATCAATCAGAGCATATGGACCGGAGCCTGCCCGGAATCAATCCATAGCTCTCGGCAGTAGTTAGTACTAGTAGGATATCGCAGGGAATACTTTACCGAATGGCTTTTTAACGATACCATAACCATTTACCGGAAAGCACGAAAGCCATGCTCCAAATCACTTTATGTTGATTGGCTTGGTCCTCACACACGGAAAACCCCGGACGACCGAGTCCATCGGAATGAGTGAGGGCGCTCGCTCGCCACTCCAAAAGCTGCATCGGCCAATCTCCGAAATGGGACCGGACCAAAGCAAATCCCCGATGAATTTTCCTGATAGCTTTCGTCTGTCTGTGGGCAGAAGAACCAGAACTGAAGCCGTTGCTCTTGTGTGTATTTAGAGCTACCATTTATGGTGCACCATTTCGGGGAAAACTCTTCTCGGAAAAATCCAAAAGTCACAAACGCACGTCGTCGTCCGTGAATCATCTCGGGGTAGGACCTGAGCCGTAAAAAAAGGATTGAACGAGTCAACGCCAGGGTACTCGATGTACCGTACTGCCATGCCGGAGATTCATCACGCTGCTGAGAAGGGGAAAAAAGGAACAGCGAAAAAAGAATGCTAATCTTCTGCCGGCAGATCTGGCAAGGATCCTCAATCAAACAGTTGTTATTCTGGCACACATCCCTGGAAACAAACCAATCCTTTGCCGGATAAGAACAAAACAATTGCAAGCTTGTTGCCGTTCCTTTTTTTGGGTCGCTTATCAACAAAATCTATTTTATCAAACTTTTTTGAAACCGTTACGATCTTTCTCATCATTTTAATTGAAAACAGTGTTGAAGGGTTTAAATACGTTTTTTTTTTCAGTACTTTGAAAATGATCACTCATCAAAGCGAAAAAATAATTTTTGAAATTGATTATAAAACAACTTCAATAAGAAAAAGTAAATCTCTATAAAGCCATATTCTTAGTGCAAAAGTTTTTTTTCGTAATTGTAACCAAATTTTTGGTTAAACTTGTCAAATCTGAACAAAACAGAAATTTTTCAAAAACCTTCTTTAAAAAAAAATAATAAAAATTTTTTGGTATATATTTTTTTTATTACATTCATCAATTAACGGGAGCCATCTCAATATCTCCGATGTATGTTGAGATAAAAATCTCAATCCAACTGTCATCGTCAAATCTTTCCGAGTGTTAGCATTTTTTTTTTCAGCAAGCTTGAGTATAAACTTTTACATTGCTTTTCACGTAATAGGTATCAAGACAATGTCAAGAATTACCGATTGCTGTCAGTTCAAATAAATCGAAACAACCCAGCGTCAGTGGTTTTTTTTTTATTCCAGAGCTTTAAAATGCTTCAATTTTGACTTTTAAAAAAACTACACATCATTCCATACTGAGGTAGACTGTTTTCGTTTCAGGTAAGCTGAAAAGGCCAAACACACTGAACTAATAGTTAAGGTTTAAGGGTATCCACTTCTTCTAACTACATTTCAAGATAATAGCTGGAGCTGCTGAAAATTCGAAATTTTCACCCTACTGGTCAATGTTAATCCCTTCTAGCTGCTCTGCTACAGTTCCCGCAACATAATTTAACGAGCACCGTAACGGAAAACTTCTTCGTTTTATTCGTTGGATCGGGATGTTGGTAGCCATTCGTTGATGCATTGTCGTGTGGTGCTGCTTGTTTCTCCGCTTCCTTTATCAACGAATGTTTACAACCATTATTAACTGCACGAGTTCGTGGAAATTAAGTTGCCTGCAATGCTGGAGGCTTTATGAAGTTTGAAGGAGCGCAATTTTAATTTATTAAGGTCCGCCAAGATGACTTCCAAGCAGTCTACCAAATAAAAATTAAACGACTTGTCCCTTAAACAGTTTATGGTCATCTTTCAAGCTTAAGTTGAAATATTGTGTTGAAAAATGATAATGTGAAACAATAAACAATAAACAATAAACAATAAACAATAAACAATAAACAATAAACAATAAACAATAAACAATAAACAATAAACAATAAACAATAAACAATAAACAATAAACAATAAACAATAAACAATAAACAATAAACAATAAACAATAAACAATAAACAATAAACAATAAACAATAAACAATAAACAATAAACAATAAACAATAAACAATAAACAATAAACAATAAACAATAAACAATAAACAATAAACAATAAACAATAAACAATAAACAATAAACAATAAACAATAAACAATAAACAATAAACAATAAACAATAAACAATAAACAATAAACAATAAACAATAAACAATAAACAATAAACAATAAACAATAAACAATAAACAATAAACAATAAACAATAAACAATATATTCCGGTAAATTTGGATTTTGAAAAGACGTGCTTAAGTTTTGCAGCAGTTCTCAAACAGCTCAACTGAAATTTTATTATAATAATTATTAATCAATGAAATTTTAGAGTTTTCCATTCCTACTCACAAATATTTAGTATAATCCTTTCCTCCTTCAAATTTAGCTTTTATGTTTCTTAATTTTTCGACCTTTCGTTAGCGACTGCCTAAAGTTCGACCTAATATTATTGGTAAGTACATTCAGTTTACATTTCATTTCAGGTTTTCTTTAATACTCACAACTCTGTTTTCTTCTACAGGTGACGATAATGTACAGTGTAACGATCCAGATTCAGCCAGCGATCTCAAATGATGAATACTACGGTTGAGAATCACTGAAGTAAGGTGGGATGAAGTACTTTACATGAGCACTTTCGAGAAGTATCTGGGTAATAAACGATGGTTAATTGTGGCTTTTATGGCCAATTATACTAAAACTCACATTCCCGTTTAAACGGATAAAACGCAATAAGGCCTATGCGGGTTGACCCGATTTACTTCTTCCCGTACCACCTGTATTGTAGCGTAAAAGGGATAAATTAGGATTCGTGACACTGTACTTTAACAATTTCACTAACCGTCGAACTTATATACTCTGACTGAACTTCTAACTTCGTGATAATCTTTGAAGATTTACTGGATTTGGTCGGTAACTTCTTTAATTATAAATCGCAACCTTTAACACATGTGGGTTGATAAATTACTCTTCTTCTTCTTCCTAGTAAGATTTCCTTCCTGATCAAGGCAGAGACTTGTCATCTGACATTTGACTGTGGACCGCGACAACACAATAAACAATAAACAATAAACAATAAACAATAAACAATAAACAATAAACAATAAACAATAAACAATAAACAATAAACAATAAACAATAAACAATAAACAATAAACAATAAACAATAAACAATAAACAATAAACAATAAACAATAAACAATAAACAATAAACAATAAACAATAAACAATAAAGAATAAACAATAAACAATAAACAATAAACAATAAACAATAAACAATAAACAATAAACAATAAACAATAAACAATAAACAATAAACAATAAACAATAAACAATAAACAATAAACAATAAACAATAAACAATAAACAATAAACAATAAACAATAAACAATAAACAATAAACAATAAACAATAAACAATAAACAATAAACAATAAACAATAAACAATAAACAATAAACAATAAACAATAAACAATAAACAATAAACAATAAACAATAAACAATAAACAATAAACAATAAACAATAAACAATAAACAATAAACAATAAACAATAAACAATAAACAATAAACAATAAACAATAAACAATAAACAATAAACAATAAACAATAAACAATAAACAATAAACAATAAACAATAAACAATAAACAATAAACAATAAACAATAAACAATAAACAATAAACAATAAACAATAAACAATAAACAATAAACAATAAACAATAAACAATAAACAATAAACAATAAACAATAAACAATAAACAATAAACAATAAACAATAAACAATAAACAATAAACAATAAACAATAAACAATAAACAATAAACAATAAACAATAAACAATAAACAATAAACAATAAACAATAAACAATAAACAATAAACAATAAACAATAAACAATAAACAATAAACAATAAACAATAAACAATAAACAATAAACAATAAACAATAAACAATAAACAATAAACAATAAACAATAAACAATAAACAATAAACAATAAACAATAAACAATAAACAATAAACAATAAACAATAAACAATAAACAATAAACAATAAACAATAAACAATAAACAATAAACAATAAACAATAAACAATAAACAATAAACAATAAACAATAAACAATAAACAATAAACAATAAACAATAAACAATAAACAATAAACAATAAACAATAAACAATAAACAATAAACAATAAACAATAAACAATAAACAATAAACAATAAACAATAAACAATAAACAATAAACAATAAACAATAAACAATAAACAATAAACAATAAACAATAAACAATAAACAATAAACAATAAACAATAAACAATAAACAATAAACAATAAACAATAAACAATAAACAATAAACAATAAACAATAAACAATAAACAATAAACAATAAACAATAAACAATAAACAATAAACAATAAACAATAAACAATAAACAATAAACAATAAACAATAAACAATAAACAATAAACAATAAACAATAAACAATAAACAATAAACAATAAACAATAAACAATAAACAATAAACAATAAGCATTAAACTGACTAACAAATGACTGATTTTGGAAGATTTTTTCGACCTGAATTTGACTCTTTTGTTAGATTTTGTCTTAAACTAAAATTTTTAGAAGTTTATGTCTGTGATATTTTTAACATCACTGAATAAGATTTTTTATGGATAACAGATTTTAAGCCAATTTATAACGTTGTGGAAGACTGAAAAAGAATTCGACTCATGCTTTATAGAACATTCAAGTTTCAATATGAGTCCAAACTTTTTCTCGTATTTTGCAGAATTGCAGAAATCTTCGGGAAAATTGACAATTGAATTTTTATCTTTATTTATTAAACCTTTGTTAGTTTGTTCCAATGTGCTGAAACCGTGCACGAATTTCACAGATCTTTGTCAATTTTTTAAGTTATGTCGCAGAAAGTATTCATGAGTCACATAAGTCGAGTTGTTATTTGTTTGTAGTATAAAATCAGGTTACTTCAGCTGTATCAACAAACTGCACTCGTGTGTTGGCAATTTTCATCAACTTCGTCTACTATCGATAATAAAAGCTAAAATAAATCTTTCAAATCAAGTTTCGCTGACTGGACACACATTTGAGACTTCTTGTTTACTTTCAATCCAAACAGTGTTTACGATTTGATTGAACTATACTAATAGTTTGGCACTGAATGTGGTATTTTGAAGATTTTACTATAAGTTCCGTCGGATAATAGCTTATGCTATTGAAAAGTTATCTAAGCCAGGAACAATAACGAAAGAAGAAAAAAAAAGGGAAACCAAGCTTCAACCATTTTAAAAATATTGTTTTTTTTTCGAAAATACGTTCATTCTATCCTGATAAAGCGAACCTTTTTTAAAAAAGGACTTCTAGACCGCATTGACAAAGACATTTAAATTTTTAACATTTAATTATTGGCACTTATTAATTACTAGCTGATCCCGTACGAACTTCGTTTCGCTTTAAATCATTGGTACGTCAAAATAAGTTAAGAAAATGAATTCGAAACATTCTTTCGATAATTTTGGGGAAAAAATTCAACAGTGTTTAAAGTCGCTACTGTTACTATTACTTGAAATTCAAATTAAACGGTTGATTGGCTTTTTATTAAAATTTATGTGAGAGTGTTTTCTTCTCAATCGGTTGCAAAATCTAGACATTATGGCAGAAACATGTACTATTTGTTTATGTGCACGACTCTTTTGCTTGACCTTCACACTTAAATTGGTATCAATTAACTGCCTCCAACAAAATTATTGCACAAAACACTGAACTTTCAATGAAACCCTCTTTTTCTGTCCCATGGCCCGAAATTCGATAATTGAAACCAATTTTACGTTCCTCAAAACTCCCTTTTGCCATAGACGGCCTTTTTTTGACCACGATTCAAAACTTGACACCTGAAATCAATTATCTTTTCTGTTAACCTCCCATGTGTCAATTTTCATTACAATTCTATGCTCAATCAAGTGAATATCGTAAAATCAGTGAACAGATAATAACCCCTTTTGCCGACCCCTGAGTCAAGATTTGAAAACTGAAAGCAAAAGAACGTCCCTCAAAACTCAAAGGGGAAATTTTCATCTCAATCCAATGTAGAATAACGTCAAAATCGCAAAAACATTAAAGTTGGGTATGGACGACTCCTTCAGCCAACTTCTAATCCGCAATTCGAAACTTGAAATCGATTGCTGGTCCCTCAAAACACTCATGTGCTAATTTTCATCACAATCCGGTGTACAATAACGCCAATATCGCAAAAACATTAATCAGTGGATATGGACGACCCCTTTGGCCGACCCCTGACCCTGAATTTGATGACTGTAATCGAATGCTCGTCTCTCAAAACACTCATGTGCAAATTTTCATCAAAATCCAATGTAAAATAAAGCCAATATCGCAAAAACATTAATCAGTGGATATGGACGACCCCTTTTGCCGACCCCTTACCCTAAATTTGATAACTGTAATCGATTTCTCGTCTCTCAAAACACTCATGTGCAAATTTTCATCAAAATCCAATGTAAAATAAAGCCAATATCGCAAAAACATTAATCAGTTGATATGGACGACCCCTTTGGCCGACCCCTAACCCTGAATTTGATAACTGTAATCGATTGCTCGTATCTTAAAACACTTATGTGCTAATTTTCATCACAATCCGGTGTATAATAACGCCAATATCGCAAAAACATTAATCAGTAAATATGGACGACCCCTTTGACCGACCCCTGACCCTAAATTTGATAACTGTAACTGATTGTTCGTCTCTCAAAACACTCATGTGCAAATGTTCATCACAATCCGGTGTATAATAACGCCAATATCGCAAAAACATTAATCAGTGGATATGGACGACCCCTTTTGTCGACCCCTAACCCTAAATTTTATAACTGTAATCGATTTCTCGTCTCTCAAAACACTCATGTGCAAATTTTCAACACAATCCAATGTAAAATAAAGCCAATATCGCAAAAACATTAATCAGTGGATATGGACGACCCCTTGGGCCGACCCCTGACTCTAAATTTGATAACTGTAACCGATTCCTCGTCTCTCAAAACACTCATGTGCAAATTTTCATCACAATCCGACGGAAAATAACGTCAATAACGTGAAAACAATATTTGTCTTGTATGGACGACCCCCTTCAGAAGGGGCCGTCCAAAAATCTAAAAACATTTTTCATCATTCCTGGTCCTAATGAGCATCCATGCCAAGTTTCAGATCTCTAGCTCTTAAGACGGCTGAGTCTGTAGAGGACAAACAAACAAACAAACAAACAAACAAACATACAGATAATTGCTTTTTTTATGTATATACACACAAAATTTTCGAGGCCAGAAATTAGCAAAATTTTGCTCAAATTTGACCAGCTAGAAACTTAGCTATCATTTTAGCAATTTTTTTTAACTTAAATTTTAGCAAACGAGAGAAAAATTTAGCCGCCGCAATTTTTGCTCACTTTTTAGCAAAAACCGGTAGAAAAGATCCTATTGGATTTGAAATTCAATATTTTTTTATTTTTCGCAGGAAATTCAGGGGAAATAACTGTTTATAAAATAGAATACCAAATTTGTTCACTTAATTTATTTGACACATTTTTTTTTAATTTCAATTAAAACTTTCTGCACTTGAAAAACAAAACCGCACTTGACCGCGATAGCTGACCATTCGCCAAGCAGCGGAAAACCGATGCGGCCAAATCGGATTCCTTCTTGTCGATCATCCTGATGGCAATGCTGTCTGTTATCGCCGGCAGCAGCAACCTGTAGAAAGAAAACAAAGAATTTTTCAAATTTAAAACCGGACTTTCCATTGGCCAAATCTGCTCTTACCTGTCCGCTCCCGGTGTGAAATTATCCACAATTTCTGCATCCAATTGTCCATCACATGCAGCGATGTTGACGTGGCTTCCATTCCGTCGTTGTCAGCCCAGTCTCCGCAGGTTCCGCCAGCATCTTATCTACTCAACCGCACTGATTCGCGTCGAACTTTTTTTCTCGAAGCCGGCGGCTGCTTTTCGAACGAAGCGGCCAACTAGGCTGCTTTTTTACCAAAATCAAGCAAAATAACAATTTTGCTGTCGCGTAAGTAAAACAACCCTTATTGCTAATCGAAAGTAACGCAATATTTTTGCTAAGTGGAGCCTCGAAAATTTTGTGTGTAGATTTTAAAAAGTTCCCGGACAATATTCAAAAAACGTTCAATTTCATATTCCTATTTTAATCCAATGCATTTGAGCTTGCATATTTACCAATCACCTACGGTGCACAGTGGTCTAAAAGTACCTAAAGTGGAACTTTTGTCTTTCATTTTAACTGTTAAGTGTCTTCAGAATATTCACTTGCTATACCGTTTCCCATAACGTGAAAATATTAATAATTAGTCACAGCCTTCTACGATAAAATTAAAAACACTAACTTTTATGTTTGAGGGATAGATCAACTTTCACACTATTAAATCACAAAATCACAATATCGTACCCAAAAACGGGTGCGTGCACAGCAAATATTTTTTTGCTGAAAACTAGCAAAATTTTACTGGTTTTTGTCTCGCTGACTTTCCAGCAAAATCTCCAGCAAACGTTAATGCTGATTTCGAGCAATTCAAATTGCTGGAAAATCAGCAATCCACATTGCTGGAAACCAGCTATTTCTTTCAACACAACCGGGTGTATTTAGTATCAAATTTATATTTCAATTAAAATTTAAATTTTGATTACTGGCTGTACATATAATGAGCAATAAAAACAATTATTTTCTCCCAATTTTGAATAAAGGGATATATTTATTTCCACGAATATTTATTTTCAATATTCTATCGCACCGGCTTTGGTGAGGCAGCTTTGTGCCAAAGTGTTGATCATCCGCCACCTGTAGGAATAGTTTTGATTAGAATCTTTTATAGAATATTTACCTGTCCAATAAAAACTCACCCTTGACTTGATATCTTGTTGCTAGAATATAGAAGAAAATAAAAAAATTATATTAATCGAACCAAATTTCATTAAATAGAGTCTCACCTTGCTTCAGCGTACGGAAACAAACAGACTCCAATTTGACAACTCGATTTCTGATTTTCCAGCAAACTAAATCAATTGCTGGAAAGTCCAGCAATTTGAAAACCGGTTGCTGATTTTTCAGCAAAAATGACAAGAACACAATCGAATGCTGAAAAATCCAGCAATTCGAAAACCGATTGCTGGTTTCCAGCGCAAATTTGAATTGCTCACGTTTCCAGCAATTTTTTGCTGGAAATCGAGGCAAAAATTTTCAGTGTGGAGACAAGTTGTATCTGGCTAAGTTTGTTGAACTTGAATGAAGCTGGTATGTGTATGCGGTATTTTGTTTATGGATCTACTTGCCCCATTTTATCCTAGAAGTTCGCCAAATTAAACTTGAAATAGCGATAACTTTGGAAGAAAGGTTTTAGCGACTTGAAATCAAGTGTAAAATGTACGTTTTGAGTGTCTCAATAAATGTTGTGAACATCATATTCATGTTAGTTCAAAACTAACAATAGTTAAATACAAAAAAAATGAAGTATGTTTTAAGCATAAAGTTTCAATACTCGGCACGAAATAGAGATATAGCTCCTATAACTTCAGCAAAATTTCATATTTTGATGACATCTACAACGTTGTAGAACAAATTTTGTCTCCAGCTCCTCAAACATGATAATTAGTGTTTTTATTTTTAGCGTAGTAGGCTGTGAATAAAAAAAAACCTACTTCTTAACCGTAGTTCCAAGTTGTCTTCGACAAACTTATTTAAAATGAAAATTAATTAAACTTTGTCTTGAACGTCGAGTTTATGAAATATTTATCTTTTGAGTTACAGTGTAAAATATGAAATTAACCTTCTATTACAACTATTTTCTGAGAATTTTAAAATCTTGAAAACATTCTAAAAAGTTGCTCAAATAAACCTAAAACATATTTTTGTTGAACACTGTAAGCATGCAAAATGTATGCTTTTAGAGGTATATTGAGGAAATGTATGAAAATTTGGCTATTTCAGCTTCAATTTTATGGACAATCGGCAGCTTTCGGCAGCTCGCACTGTAGGCAAATTAATTAGTAAGGTTTTCTCTAAGAAACACTGTGAAATTTATGTGTATCCACTTGTATCCAAGCGAGATACATCTAATTTCTTTGCTATGTTTGTAATTTATCTATGTAAAATAGCGCATTCTAAATAACAAAGAAGAAGAAAAGCACAGTGTTTTTTAGAAAAAAACACATAAAACCATAATTTGAATATAAGGCGAGCTGCAAAAAGTTGCCGATTGTTCGTAAAATTGAGGCTGGAATAACGCTATTCGAACAACATTGTAGAATGTTTTAAAGATTTTAAAATTACCAGAAAAAAGTTATGATAAAAAAACTGATTTTTCAAGGCTAATTTCAAATTTTACTCTGTAACTCAGAAGATTAATATTTTAGAAACTCGACGTTCAAGACAAGTTTCATAAATTTGCATTTTAAATAAGTTTTTCGAAGACTACAAAGAGTTTGGAACTACGGTTTAGAAGCTATTGGGGAATTGATAAGCTCAAACTACTGTAAAACTTCTTGGAAGACACTTAAAAAAAAGTGTAAAACAAAAAAGCTATAAAGAGGTTGACAGATTTTATTCAGCACCTATACGGGACGGATAAATCCTGAAAATTTTATCAAAAAACCTTGCAAAATCCAGGCCTTTGTTTCGCAATTGTCGACCAAAAATCCGGGCAACATCTGGGCAAATTTGTTCAAAACCAAGTAATTATTCCACAGAAATCAAGAAAAAAACTTGAAATAATTTTGTTTTCATTAAATCTCATCAGTTTATTTAATATCAAATGTTAGGCTTCCAAAAA
Organism: Uranotaenia lowii; assembly: GCF_029784155.1. Taxonomy (NCBI): domain Eukaryota; kingdom Metazoa; phylum Arthropoda; class Insecta; order Diptera; family Culicidae; genus Uranotaenia; species Uranotaenia lowii. The sequence continues at coordinate 121,858,853 of NC_073693.1, read as the reverse complement.
ACCCAAAAACCTTTCAAGATTATTTTTATAAAAATTGTTCAGAAAATTTCGATATGGACGCATAAATTAACAAAATGTACCACACAATTGGTTTTTTTTGTTTGATTTGGCAAATAAAGCGAATACATCCTTGCAAAATCCGGGCTGTTTTCAATGCAATCCGCACATCCGGGTCGGACCGGACTTTACCCAAATTTTGTATCAAATATCCAGGCAAACCCAGATAAAACCGGGCAATTTGGAAACCTTAAGCTATAAGCAACGATCACGTTTTTTACTTTTTTGACCACTGTTCACTGTGCACTAGTGTTCGAAAATATAGCAGTGCCTCCAATTCCTACGCAAAAGTGCTGTTAAATTATGTAAATTAAATCTAAAAAAAAATTAAAAGTAGTGTTTCTTATCGAAGAAAAAGAATATTATTTACTGTTTTTTTTATTTTTTTTTATTTGTGACACTTAACCGACGTTTTGACATTCCTGTCAATATTTTTTGAATGATTTGGTTTCTGTGAATGGATATGGCGGAAAAACAATTTTACCAGTTGTTCGAAATAATAGGAGCGCTTAATTTAAATCTTAAAAAAAAAACGTTTTAATAATTTTTATAATCATTAATGAAAAAAGTGTGAAAACGGTTGAAGAAGAATCCTAGGTTTGACCAATAATGATAAGTATACTTAAAACTTTGATGATTGTAAATTCCAGATTATCCCTGGATTTATCCAGGGTTGCCCATAAATGCAATAAAGAGTTTGAGATAAGTCAATTCTGGCCAGAAGGCTCAAGTATTATTAAAAATTTTTGACTCAAACATTCAGTCAGCGAAACTTTTTTGCAGAGAAACGAATCCAACTGTGTAAGTTGAAATTTCAGGGACTAGACATATCTCCTGTAGTAGAATGTTAGTATTTGGGCCCCGGAGGGACGCAACATGTGGAATCAAGTCCTACCGGGAGACAAGGCGAAAAACATTTTTCGCATGTTTTTCAACATCAATTTTCATCTTGTCTAGTTCCTGAAATTTCAACTTATACAGTTGGATTCATTTCTCTACACTAAAATTTTTTTTTAGAGTTTTTTTGTTTTTGTGTCCAAAACCGATTAATCAGAATTCATTTAAAAATGATATGAACTTTCTTAAAAACTTTGATTTGATACAACTGATGTTGTTCGATGAAAATTTCAAATTTCAAGCAATTAAAGTTACATAATTTTCTTTTTTTTTTATACATACAACCAGGGCCGTAGGAAGAGCCGGCTCATGGGGGAGGGGGTTTTGGTGACAAAAATTTTGCTCAAACAATGCATACATAAAGGAAAAAAAAGTGGAATTCTTAATTTAGGTGTGAGTTATTTAACAATATGGTTCTGTATTTATTTAAAATCCTAACATTCGAAAATAAGTTCAAAACATTGCAAATTTTTAATAAAGTTTAAAAAAAACAAATGAAGGATTTCAAAGGTTCCATTCAGTAAAAAACTAAATTTTTGTAATAAATTTAATTAACCAGTAATAAGCTTATTTTTTCAACCACAAGCATAACCATTATAAGCATGCGTGAAAATGTATCAAATATTTTCAAAAAAAAACTAAGAGATTAAGATTGCGGTTCAAATCAGATTTTTTTAGTCTTGTAAACTCGATTAATATTTAAAGATTTTAGTTTGTACTTTCTTTTTCAAAAATTTACCATTTATAATAAGAATCCTGCGAATATAAAAAAAATCAAGATTTTTTTAAAAACAAAATCTTTTAAATGATCTCAAATTCAAATGCGGTCAAGCTTCTATTTAAAATGCTCCTTGCTCTTTTCAACACCTCAGTAACTTTCTTCCTATGGTATATCCGTCTATCATTCCAAATCTATTATATTCACGGATAAAGCCACTTAAATTTAAAAAAAATCCTATTATTTGTGATTTCTTCTGATTTGAGTTTCCAAACTGAACTAATTGTATAAAAAAAAAGATTTTTAATCCAGAATTAAAATTAAGAAACTGCGATCTCTTGCAATTTGTATCCTTAACTTCTCACATTGATTTTTTATTTTGATAAAAAAAAAACTAAACTTCGATTATAGATTCAAATTAAATTTTTAATTTAAATTCAAAATCTGAATCCTGCCATTTGAATCTGATGAATCTGATTTCCGAATTTGAGAACGATTTTAAAATCTCATTTCTAGATAATGATTCCATTGAATTATGAAACATCATGCGAAATATGTATCAGAGCCTTTAGTCAGAAATCTTTCATTTAATTCTGATTTTTTTTATTTGTGATTCAAAATAAAAATCTCAAATGATGAAACTGTTTCCGAGTTTTCCATTCTGGGTTATAGTTAAGAAACATTATCAACACAAGTTATCTAGCTAGGCCAACCAAGTTTTAATTAATTAATATCATTGAGTTATTCAGATATAATATCGTAGGTATTTTTCAACTAAAGAGTTAATCTTTTAAGTGTAGCACACTCGCAGAATAGTAGCTACAAAATATCTCGTATTTAGTCGTCAATATGATTAATGCCGATTCTGCATAAGAATATGAAGTAAAAATTTCAAATTCATATCGTAAAAATGGTTTAGAATAAAAAAAAATAAAATTCTTTTCATATTCCGAAATGGCGCGTTTTGAATATGGAAAACGCATCTAATTTAAATGCAAAACCTAGATTCAAATCAGGATTTCATCCAAATGAGGATCCAAACTGAAATTCAAGAACAATAAACTGGATACAGAAATCAAAATCTGATCACTTATCAAATTTAAATGTTTATAAAGAAATAAGAAATAACAAAATCTATAAGTGAATCTAATCTAAACTTTACTGAAACCTTTATAATATTACTTTACTTAAAAGACATACACCGTCTTAGCCGATTTAGGCTTTACAGACTGAATAAATGACGTGGACAACTTAAGATTAACATTTAACACCCAGTACCAAGATGGGATTCGAACCCATGCCATCAGTGGACCAGTGATTACCGTTTTACCATGCTAACCACTCGACCACCGAGACGTACTTTTTTTCATAATTTTTTTTTTCATAAAAATCATGAAGAGAAACACTTGGAAAAGAAATTTTCTATCACAACAGTCAATTTTAAATAATATTTTAAGATTCCGAAGAATTGATCATTTTGATAAAATTTGGTAAGAAATTTTTGAAAAGCTGTAGTAGAATTGTGGATTTGGGATAAAATTGTAAGGTTTTAGCTTAAGTTCTGAATTGAGATTATTATTCTTCAATTATTTTATGGTCGTTTGTCTAAATTTGATTAAAAATTACAAATTTTGAGTTTAGTGAAAAAAATTTTACCCGCATTTTTGAACCCTCATGGGGAGGGGGGGAGGGGGGTGTTAACCCCCTAAACCCCCCTCGTTCCTACGGCCATGCATACAACCCTATACCTATTGATGTATTTTTTTATATTGGGTTAAATTTACACAAGTCAATAGTAATTTTAGCAGGACTTGAACGCGATGTTTTTTTTCGAAATTCGAACATCACTATATATTGAAGATTGCCATTCATATCTGCAGCTCTGTTCTGGTGCCATTATTGAATTTGAAAATTAAGCATAATTAAGGCCAAGCCACAATTTTTGGGAAATCGGAAATCACATAAGCACCTGGGCAGAACTGTACAGCAGTTGTGGGATTACATATCAAATTACCAGATGTTACACCGATTTCCCGTTCCGCCGGAAGCGGAGAAATGTAACGTCGATATGCGCTCCAATAATTACATTTCAATGAGGTGCAAAGTTCACCCAATTGGTTCGCTCTTCCGGAAAGTTAATTTTTTGACAATTTTAATTTTTCTCGGTATAAAACATGAGATTTTATTTTAAAAATATTCGGTTTTAATTCCTTATGAAACATTGGTCTGATTTTCAAAAAATGTTTCATCTTTAGTTTTTTGGAAATAAAACAAAACATATGATTTTTTTTACTTTAATCGAAAGTAAAGCTTGGACGAAGTTATTTTCCATGAACTTGTAAAAACGTGCTTCAACAAATGTTCCCGGCCGATCAGTTTGTATTCTGACCGATTTCCGGGAAATAACTGCGATGCGCGTTTCCAGAACGACGACAACCAACGATGTTTCTATTCCATCCTAAGCATTTAAATTGAATCACGTAGTGATATCACAAACACGAGAAAATGATAGCTCGCCTGTTTGGTTTGCAATTTTCGCTCGCCTCATGTTTAAATATAAAGCCTGTACGCAGGTACCTGATCTGGGCTAGATTGGGTGGATATTTGGCCACGCGGGTCGCAATGTTAGGCTTTCACATTCTTTACAATTTTAATTTTTGTTATTTGCAAAAAGTGAGATGAACACTTACAAAAGTAAATAGAGAACAACTTTCATTTAAAACAAGTATTAAATTTGTACATTAAAATGAATTTCTGTGGGTCTAGGACAAAAAGGTTTACCCTTTCAATTTTTGTTGTTAACTACAGGTTTCTACGAAGGGATAGACCCAATTATTAAGTCATATTTCGAAGCGGCCCGGTGTTCAATTTCAGAACTGTGAAGGATACATTTGTTCAATAACATAAACATTCTCCTGATTAAATTTCATCTCGTTGCTTCATACATGCAACAGCACCCGAATATTACTACCTACCTCTTTCCATTCGGATTCCCCCCTCTGCTTGGAAAATGTTTATGTAACTCACGTTTTGAGTGAGCGAAACTGTTAGGGCCAAATGGTGAAAAAAAAACAATCTGCCATCCTCAATGTATACACATGTTTGCTTCATCGTTGTTAGCTAGCTGGCAGCAGCAGCAGCAGCAGCACGTTATTAGATTTTTTTTTTGTTTTCTAGTGAAAATATGAAATTTCAAGCAGTTACACCAAAAACCAGACATTTGAGCTGGGTTCTGTATACTATATAAGGCTAGATACATACTCATGTCTGCATTTATTCGTTTGGTATGGGAAGGAGGTAAAAGAGCTTAATTTTTTGCCCACTGTTTTGACGATTGCGATTTATGGCCCAATATAAAAATTCAACAGCCTCAACCAACAGTGAAAGCAACTCGTCCCGGAGAAAAGTAAACAAAACGGTTGGCACTACCGAAAAGGGTTTTCTGCGATTAACCAAGATGTGCTTAGGAACAAGTCAAGAAAGCGGTTCGACAAATTGAAAATTTATATGTTTGTTCAAATGGAACACGACATAGATCCAGGATATAAGAATTAACGATTGAAAATTCCTAGTGGAAAATCCCGAGACCATAAGACACATTCCACCGTTGCGTGAAATCGCTTTTCTGGAGTTTTCTGAACTGTTATCATTCTAGAAGTCAACTTATTTATTTGAAAATGAAAAAAATAGTAGCAAACGGTTGCAAATTGAATTCCCTTTAAAATTAATATAATATGAACATTTAAAAAAATTCGAGTTGTTTTTGTTGTGATCGATTACTTTTGTGACGTGAATTCACGCTAGAATTGACCATTTTTGACTTCAGTTCATACAATTTTGATTTGCTGTCCTCTCTGTGGAAATAGAATATCGATGTCCTCAAATTCAAAGAAAAAACAATAACCCACAATTTGATGTACGTAGCTTTTTAAATGAGCAACATCGAACGAAGTTATACTTAATTGAAGTTGTGACGTGAATTCACTCAGTTTAAACAGAACAGGAACTTGATTGTGTTTACTTACATATAGTTTATTTGCGTAAATCTGGCAAAAATGTTGGAAATACTCAATATTGGTTCTGAATAATGCCCCAATTAAAAATTCGCTACATTGTTGATTTGTTGGTTTTGATACAAAGATTTGGTGATATCAGGTCTAAACATGGAACATCTAAGTCGAAAGTTTCCTATATTTGGACCCTTTGCAAATTTTCCGAGTTTTCCATTGATTTTCATGAATTTTTGGAAAAATGGGTAGTATGGTTCATATTCATCACAGTGAAAGTAATTTCCCTTTGAACTTTGGCTTGGAAAGTAAAAAATCGTGATTTTTCCTTAAACGCGCCCCACTAAATGAGCTGTCAGATTTACCACTGATGAAGAGGTACATCTTTAAAAACGTTGAACATTTTATCAGCAAGAATTTTAATGCCATAAAAACGGTATGGTAGGGTTAAGGAAGAATAAGAGTTCATTGTGTGCATAGGAATATCTTTACTTTAATGCCAGCAAAATGAATTTTTTTCAATTTTCGGCATTTTAGGACTAAAGTAGGCTCTAGGTTCAAAGTAGGAGCACTCACCCTAGTTGACTGAATTCACGTGACGAAATATCGAGTTACTCTGAACCATTCTTTTAGAGTCTTCAAATTTTATGTGCACTTTCAAAATCTATGTTTTGTTGTTCCAACTTTTACAATCATTAATTTTCATTATCTTCACCTAACTTTTTCATTCTTTTGATTGGCACCTGAATAACAACATATTGAGAGATCATACGTTAAAATTACTCCTGTTTTTTACAGTCTTCATTTAAAGATTCACAAAAAATGCATATTTTTTAAAACTTTTTGTATTATTATTTGACAATGAAGAACTTATTGAAAAATTAACTAAATGATGTTCGATTTGAAAAAATCCGACCAACTGGAGGGTGGGAAATTAGCTTTCAAAGCACATTCCTCTTATGAAATTTTACAAAAAATCAAATTTTTGACGTGAACTCACCCATTCGCGCTGTTGTAAATCAGCTAGACTCCGACCGATTTCTATAAAACTTAGCGTTTTAGAATCGTCTTATCATTTTCAAAGAAGATTTCATTTTTATGTCAGTAAATATCAATATTTTCTTGTAAAATTAAAAAGTTCCCTTTTTTGTGACGTGAATTCACTCACTTTCGACTGTTTTTGTTCGCTTTTTTAAAAAAATACATTGTAAATAAACACATTCATTTTTCTACAAAATGAAAAAGTGTTTTTGGGCTTCAAAACATATCAAAAAAATTAAAAAAAAAAAATCGGTTTATTTAAATAAATTATTTTGGTAAAGTTTTCAAATTAACCACTTTTTCCAACAAAAAATTCGATTTTGATGATTGTTCTACCTTGATAAAAGTAGAAACTTAAATATTTTTTCTGAACAATTAATTTTTTTGATAGTCTCAACTGCTTAAGAGCTGTGACCATCTTTCAAATATTTTTTTGGGGCAGGCCTCAAGCCTTCAAAAAAGTTTGATAGAATACTGAAATAGGCAGTTTAGCCTAATAGTTTCTTCATTTATTTATTCATAATTTACATGGCCATCATCACAAAGAGGGTATTCAGGCCAAAGGTTTTTACAAATATTCTCTTATGTACTACACACTTTTAATTTTTTTGGTGTAAATTTATGTCAAATTGGATGCACAAAATTGAAGCATCACTTTTGACATAAAATTACAGTAGAAAAAACAGAAACGCTTGGAGCCATAATTTCTGAAACACAAAGAATTAGATTATTATTGATGTAAATTTATGTCAAATTGGATGCACACAATAGATACATCGCATTGCACATAAAATTACACGGCCTTTGACATAAAATTTTGCAGCCATAGCTTTTCAAGGATTTATTAAGTGAAATAATGCAAATACTCATGATCGTCCTCATAAATTTGTATTTTCAACATTTTGGGTGACGAATACACAATCTACTACATTCTACTTAGTTAACAAAATGATAATTTGATATTCACGATTGCTAATTATGCTTTCGGTTCTGGTTATTAATTGAACTTTAGAGCTTGCTTTTGCACTCATCACTTCCACAATTTTCGTTTAACCGTAATTGGTAATACCACCAATATTTCTCCGTGGTTTTCCTGAACCTACAGAGTTTATTTAATAAATATAACAGATAAAAAGAAGTCGCAATTTTTCCTGTTTCACAACACCACAATCAAAGCAAAACAAACCCAAGTCAAATCTTACACTCTTATTTTTTTACTTAGGTATTAAGTGTTAAGAACATAATTTTACATCATTCAATACATAAATTTGAGATTGAGATTTAATTTTCACTTTCTCGTTCTTATTTGTTGCCAAGCGCATGAAATTAAGATGTAATACGATGTAAATTAAAATCCTTTTCAATTAAGGTCAAATATATTAAGGTGTTTAGGCGTTTCTGGCACGTATAATTAAAAAAAAAATTTGGTATGTAGATTAGTAAAAAGTAAATCAAAACTAATGTGTATAAATCTGATACCATGATGAACTCTAGTGCTCTGTTAAGTGTGAAGATTATATCGTATATTGATTTGTCGTTTATATCTAACTTTAATTCATCAGTGCTTTAATCTAAAGATTACATAGTTCTTAAACTCATTAAAGATATGATTTATTGATTTTCGTTACTTTTTCGTTACCTTTAGTATTAAAACCACTTGAAATAAAAATTATTTTTACTTTTCTGTGAGAATCTAAAATTAATATGTGAATCAGAAAAAATGATAAAATTTCTATGATGATTGTTGATAATATATTCTAACGAAAACTTAATAGCCATGAGTTCTGCACTAAAAAATAGAGGTGGGTATCGAGCCTAGTACTTGTTGAATCATTATTCAATTTTGAACCATCAGTAAATTAAAGTTGGAAAAATTTATATTTTTCGATGATTTCTAAACATTAAATTTAGATAACCAAAGGATTCAAAGTGGATTTTTTGTTTTCTGTAAAAGATGAATCGATGTTTATTTTTTAATTTCACCATGAATTCAAAACACGGCCAGATATTGTAAAAAATTCGGTAAACTTATGTCACAATCTTATAAACGTTCATGGAAGCTTTTCATGAAGGATTTAGGTTTTCTTTTGGATTGGTACGAATAATCGTTTTCAATAGACGTTTTTAAAAATGGATATACAACAACGTTACACGTTTTGTCTATGTATCGTGTGACCAACATCTTTTAAATAAGTGGTCGTGAATCTCGTTTTTAAGCTTTTTTTTCCTCAGTGTTCGGAACGCCCTCAGGAAAACCAATTTTGTTAGCTGATGCTTTTAAGCTGTAATTTTTTTTAACCTAATTATAATTTGTTCTTTCGATCATTGGAGTTGCTACTTACAATTTGTTTTCTCGCTGACACTTTATGGGCAGTTCTGACGGTTTCTTTTACTCAGCTATCGAACGCTGTTGAACAAAATAATTGTTTCAATACCGATTCAGGACTATTTCCAAAATTACTTACGGTATACTCGCAAACTCTGACTAAAGCAGTATGTGGATGTGTGTACTGAAAGGATGTGCTAGATAGACACAGGCGGCGGCAACGCTATTCAAACCGTATGGAGCACATCTCTCAGATTTCCCCTTTTTTCCCCTCGTTTTGACCGATTTAAGCTTTTTTCCTCAGATTTAAGCTTTCGTCTCCTATGCTCTCAAGGCAAAAAAAGCTTAAATCTGAGGAAAAAAAAGCTTAAAAACGAGATTCACGACCACTTATTTAAAAGATGATGGTCACACGATACATAGACAAATCGTGTAACGTTGCAGGGACCTGGATAGACAACGAGCCACTATCCGGACTAAGGAACTGCAGAATAGTGTATGTGGTTGTATAGTTGTATGTGGTGTATAGTTTTTAACCGACTGAATACTAACTTATAATCGCCTGCTTACCGATGCTTAATACTAGATCCTTAGATCAACTTTCACCAGTAGTATTTTCCCTCACGTATCGAAATGCTTCTCAACGACGATTCTACCAAATAAGCTCTAAAAAATGCAAATCATTCGCCTCAATTTGACGTTTCTCTCACTTCTAAACAATTTTCAATTTATCCAGGGGTCGATCGGTACTCACGCCACTAAGGTTGCCCAATACCAGGGGTACCCGCAACACTCAGATTTAAGCTTTTTTTCCTTGAGAGTATAGGAGACGAAAGCTTAAATCTGAGGAAAAAAGGTTAAATTTGTCAAAAAAGGGGAAAAGGGGAAATCTGAGAGATGTGCTCCATACGGTTTGAATAGCGTTGCCGCCGTCGGTGACAGGCAAATCTCTTCACACTTCGATCGGCAGCTGATGGCAGGTACAACCAGACGGAGATATCGTGGCAAATCGTGTGACCAATATTTTTTAAATAAGTGGTCGTAAATCTCGTTTTTAAGCTTTTTTTTCCTAAGATTTAAGCTTTTTTGCCTTGAGAGCATAGGAGACGAAAGCTTAAATCTGAGGAAAAAAGCTTAAATCTGTCAAAACGAGGGGAAAAAGGGGAAATCTGAAAGATGTGCTCCATACGGTTTGAATAGCGTTGCCGCCGCCTGACAACTCATTGAACGACTTGCTGGCAGGAGCAACAATAATAATAAATGCGTTTCTTTTTCGTCATCGGTCGTTGAATGCGATTGCTTGAATAGGTTATTCTTTTAGCTTCAAATGACTGGGGAATAAATGACTGGCAAACGAAGTGACTGGTCGTTAAGGAACAGTCAAATGAGTTTGACGGACCAAGAGGCTCAACAGTCACAGTAATTTGACTAATGACGTTGAATGATGCCAACCCTGCAGTGTTCGGCACAAAAAAGCTAATCCGCTAATCGCTAGTTAGTCCGCTAACTTTTTGTTAGCGGTTTAATGTTGCCACTAAATTTCGATGGATCTAGTGAATTAAAAAAATCCGCTATTATTTTTTCTGCTAATTGAATACCGCTAACTCCCAAATATTTGTTTCAATCTCTCGAATTATTAGTGATAGAATAAACTGTATATCATTAATCAAATTAAAGAGACATTGGACATCATTCTGATTGCTTAGTTGGATTCATTGGAGGAATGCGTACTGGGGTTAGAGGAAAAATGTATTTAATGTAATGTTCCCTCTTATAGCACCTTTTTCACAACATTAACAGAAGAAGATAACATTAAAAAATGTTAAACATTAGAGAACGATTTTTAACATATCTTAATCAGCTTCTTGTTTCAAAGTGGTTGAGATATTTAATTTTCACAATACAGTTTTTTAGAAATTTAACAGATCAGTTCATACCAAAATATCATAAAATCATCATAGATTGAATTGACATTTTAAAGTTGTTAATAATTCATGGTAGCCTTCGTATGAGGTTCAAATATAAATTGTATAAACGTCTGACGTCTGACAATGCTCCTGCAAGTTTGAAAAAGGGGAAAACTAGTTAAAGATTTTAAATGAGGATTATGAAAAATAGTGCAAAAACAACAAATTGGAATGAATTGCACAAAGGAATTATTTGCAATGAAAATGCTTACTACTTTGCATAAACCGATAAATCGAATAAATTTTAAATCGGAATTTAAAAAAAAAAAGATATAGCTTCCACCTGCCATATTATGTTCTTTAGTTCGTGATGTTCAAAAACTCGTATTTTATCTGTAAAACATAGAGAGGTGATACAATTCCCAACTTTGACTGTTTTGTTCTGCTCATATAATTGTATGAAAAGTCAATCAATTTAACGAATTTTAAATGAAATACTTGAAACTTCATTTATTCCTCCTTGGGTAAATTGAAAAATCGCAGGGGGGGAGAGCATGACAAATAAAAAAGAATTTTATATTTGTTCCGACCTTCATGTTGGTCAACAGTACTCAACAGTGAGCGATTAGCGATTAGCGCTTTAAGCTTGAAGCGATAACTTTTTCGGCCCATTTAGCGTATTTAATTATCGATCGCTAACTTTGATTGAGTTAGTGATTTAATAAGCGGCTCAAACGAAACTCAAAAAGCTAAAAAAAAACGTGGAACAACATTAACAAGTCTTAGGTCGTGTTGTCAGTAGCACTTCAGTAAATAATGTTCAAGCTTTAGATTCTAACTCCGTAGTTACTAGCAAACAATTAATCTGCAACGAATTCAATAAGTATTTTTCATCTATTGGACAAATCATGGCTTCTAATCATTCTTCAAATAGTACCGATTCTATTAATAAATACAATACCATAGCTTTCAGTAACAGAACTTTATTCCTTGTTCCTACCGATTAAATGGATGTAACTTGTCTCATTAAATCTTTATCTTATAACACAATCGCTGGCCAAGATAATATTAGCATATTTATTCTTTAAGCTATAGCTGATGTAATCAGTCCAATTTTAGGCGACATTTTTAACCTTTGTATGCAAAGTGGTGTTTGCCCTAGAACTTTAAAAACAGCTACAGTAACACCAATTTACAAGCCAGGTAATCCATCACTTGTAACAATTACAGGCCGATATCAGTTCTTTCTACAATCAACAAAATTTTAAAATAAATATTATCTAAAATAGTCTTCCTTTTTGAATAACAATTCTTTCTTTTATTCAATGCAATATGGTTTCGGCGAGAAATTTTCTACTACTAACGCTGTGATTGAATTAACGAATAGTATACAGCTAAATCTCGATAAAAAAGAAAATGTGTGAGGCCTTTTTCTAGATTTATCAAAAACATTTGATACAGTCGACAGAGATATTCTTAAAAAAAAAAAATGGTTTTTGCTGGCATTCGTGGAACATCGTTGAGTTTATTCAAAATTTATCTGACTGATCTCAATTTTTCAACATGAGTAACTACAGATACCAAATCCACATATCCCAGTATAAACTTCCTACAATTGACAGACGAAGTCGTTTCTATCCCCAAAAATTAAAAAAATAAGCCAGTCAAAAAATAAAGAACAGCTTTTGGTAAATTCTTAATGCTTTAAAGGCCGTTACGTAAAAAACACCATTTGCAGTAGTTTATGGTTCTGTTGAAATTAATTTTTTTTCTGAATAAAAGGATATTGCATACATTAAAGGGTGAAAAAAAAACTACAAAAAAATCTACAAGCTGTAATCATGAAAAAATGTTTGGATGAATGAAATTTCAATGTTGACAAATGCGTGATGCAAATCAATCATATTCTAGCATATGGAAACTAGATCTTCAATATCTGTCTCTTTGATTTGCATTTCGTTGCATCTTACTCCAGACAGGTAACTATATTAAAAATATTTATTTTAAAAAATTTGATGTTTGTTCGAAAAATATTTTTACACCAACAGTACTGGAATAGGATGATAAAACCAGAAAAAAATAGTAGGGTATCATTAAGCCAATCCGTCATACTTGGTAAAGTTTTTAACGGCATCGAAAAATGCTAAAATTTGATCATTTTTTGATGGATTTTTCAAATTTGGATTGAAAATTAAAAACTTTAAAATACTAGCTCAAGATGTGAAAAATTATGTCATCATCATTTTATATTCGTTAAAAGATAACTCAATTACGTTATATAAATTAAAAAATTATATCAGTGCTGTGGAAAACAAATGTTGCATCGAACTACGCTGTTGCATGATGCCCTGTTTGACGGTACTGTCGTTGTATTTACTAATTTTTATGAAAGTTGAGCATCAAACTGATTTCAATATTTTGGTCAATTGTTTATAAGCAATGAACTTAATCAAAACTTTGACCTTAAATGCTTAGTTGTTTAAATAGTGTATCAAGTATGTAGTTAACATTTTATCGAAACGAAGGAATAAGCCAAAAACTTAGTTTTTAATTTCAAGCCTTAAAAAAAAGTCAATCAATTCGTGTTTTCTTTAAATGCTGCACAATTGTATAGTTTTCTGAACTTCTGTTAAAAAAATCTGCCTTCCATTGTCTTAAACTTTCCACAGCTCAGGAAAGAAAAAAATATTACTTTTTTCTTGCTTCGTAAAACGTGCAACGCCTTGTAAAAACCCATACTCATACTTTTATTCTTTGACAAGTTGCTTGGCACTTTTCTGTTGCTGACCATCATCCGAATTAGTCACACCCAGAAACGTGTTCATTTATCACGAACATAAATCCGGTGGCAAATGATGTTGGATGCAGTTTTTCATTTATGTTTTTTTCTTCGCTTTTTGCTGCTTTTCATCATCCTCATCCAGTCAGCTTCCGTTCGACCTAGCCAGGGGTCTATGACCGAATTATGCTTGGCACATTCGTAAATGGAACATGTCACAGATTCATCTTTTTTTTATTTCCTTTTTTTTGTCGTTGTTTCAACAAGTTCCGCCAAGCTTTTGATGCTCTTCAACTTTGGTATAGTTACCCGAAACGGAAATCAGACCAACTGCCGAAAACGTAATGGGGCTGGAAATAATGAACTGTAAATATTTCATTTTTAATTCCAGCAGCTGAAGGGAGTCGCTCAAAGATTCATGGACGAATGTGTGTTTGACAGGTTTATGGACATCTGCGGGATATAAAAAGGAAGTACCTAGTTCTTTACAAGATTTCCATCACTTCATTCGTGAAATGCGGATTATTTAGTCTTTAGCAGATATATGTACCTTTTGTATTGAAATCATCATCGTCGTAGAGGGTGAAAACTTCATTTTTCTCTAATTAGGCTTTAAGAGAATTTATCAAGGAAAAAGTTATCAATCAACCAAAAGCGCTGACCTATGAAGGAATTAATAACTCGGGCTCACACTGGAAAATGAGCTTCAAATGCGACCGAATCGGCGCCTCGGTTGCATGTATGCGAAGGTTACTGACCTAGAGCTCGCACACAAAATCGTGGAAGATCATGACAACAAACACGAACTAGAGGTGGATGGCAAAACCTACAAGCTGCGAATTTTCATGGAGGATGGGGCAGTGGAGGTGAGGCTTCCGACCTATCCGCAGGCGGCGGCAACGCTATTCAAACCGTATGGAGCACATCTCTCAGATTTCCCCTTTTTTCCCCTCGTTTTGACCGATTTAAGCTTTTTTCCTCAGATTTAAGCTTTCGTCTCCTATGCTCTCAAGGCAAAAAAAGCTTAAATCTGAGGAAAAAAAAGCTTAAAAACGAGATTCACGACCACTTATTTAAAAGATGATGGTCACACGATACATAGACAAATCGTGTAACGTTGCAGGGACCTGCCTATCCGAGTTCGAAACCAACGCCGAATTTCTGAAGAGTTATAGTGTATGAGAACATTCCATCTGTTGTAGTGATCGTCGGCCAACCTACTACTTTGTCCTTATAGGTCAACGACAAACATGTCCTCACTGCAGTGAGTTTGTACACAATGGAATCCCTTGTGTACAAAATAAAAAACTACTGGTGCAGTAGACCCAGGTCCCTGCAACGTTACACGATTTGTCTATGTATCGTGTGACCATCATCTTTTAAATAAGTGGTCGTGAATCTCGTTTTTAAGCTTTTTTTTCCTCAGATTTAAGCTTTTTTTGCCTTGAGAGCATAGGAGACGAAAGCTTAAATCTGAGGAAAAAAGCTTAAATCGGTCAAAACGAGGGGAAAAAAGGGGAAATCTGAGAGATGTGCTCCATACGGTTTGAATAGCGTTGCCGCCGCCTGAGCTAAACCCACAAGAAAGAGGGCATACATATATTGCTCACAACTCTTCATCTCTTATCGACTGGTTTTACATAAGCAATCATTTGCGATCACAACTACGCTCAGCAGCTGTGCATGTTTGCTGCTTCTCCGATCACAAAGCCCTCGTAGCCCAAATGTGCCTTCTCATCTCCAACCCTCCCAACGGCCGCGGAGATTGGTCTCTAAAGCGGGCCACAGACTACACAACATTTGTACAAATGCGATGAAATTCGATGAAATTTTGTCGCTGTAAACACGATCTGCATAGTGTATGGCACTGCTTGAATGAGCGCCCAAGCGATTGGAATAAAATCGGTCGGGATCGAAATATTTTGTACAAACCACCCTCCCAGCCAGGGTGGAGATGGTTTTCTTTTGTTGCTGTTGCTGTTTTCGCCAGCAATCGTTTGTATTCGCGTGAAAAATGTTTGTATAGTGTGTGGGCGAGCATAGATCAAACAATCGTCGTGGAATCATCGAATTTGTACAGGCCATTTGTGTAGTCTATGGCCCGCTTAAGGGGGGGGGGGGGTAGGGTCTAACACTTTCAAAAAATCGATTTTTTTTATTTTTTTATTTTCTTATTGTAAAACATTTCAAGAATGTTGTGTCAAATTTTCAAGTCAATTGAAGCAAAACTGTTGAAGTTATAGGCCTTCATCTCCTCCTATCTAATACTGCAAGAAAGCAAGAGCAGAAACTTCAAACGCGTTTTTCTCGAAAGCACATTTTTAAAGTCCGTGGACATCGTCATTTGAAAACTACCTATCCGATTCTTTTCAAATTTGGAACATATTTTCTACATATAAAATACCAGACCCCAACGTTTTTCTTTTTTGATTTTTTTACTTTGGGGAGATTTTAGAGGTGAAAAATGACGGATTTTTAAGTGAAAAATCGTAGTTTTTACTTCAAACAGCCACAAAAATTTCATAAAAATATTTTTAAGTTAAATAAAAACCCTACCCCCCCCCCTTAAGTCTTCATCTCCTTACCAACGAACACATCGAAGAACTTCGCATCAGCTGGCAACTCCGGACTCGTCTACGTAGAAATTACTCATCATGGATAGAGTTGTGGTTGTTTTGTGCCAAACCGAAAATCAAGAAGTTTTTCCGGTGTAAGTCACGTCTTGTTTTAGAATAATTTCACCAGGAACAGCAGCGATTTAACTCTTTGCTACAGAGTGCGTATGACGGATACTACCAAAATGCAGGAATGATTCAACACATCAATTGGCTGAAGGGAGAAATGCTCGCACACCAACGAAGGTTTACCCAAATCTTTGTCAGGCGGCGGCAACGCTATTCAAACCGTATGGAGCACATCTCTCAGATTTCCCCTTTTTTCCCCTCGTTTTGACCGATTTATGCTTTTTTCCTCAGATTTAAGCTTTCGTCTCCTATGCTCTCAAGGCAAAAAAAGCTTAAATCTGAGGAAAAAAAAGCTTAAAAACGAGATTCACGACCACTTATTTAAAAGATGATGGTCACACGATACATAGACAAATCGTGTAACGTTGCAGGGACCTGATCTTTGTACGCGTCAATGAAACACACATTGCCGTTTTCAGCTTGGTGATAGAGTGTGGAAACGTTCTACCATCGAAATAATACGAAACGAACGCAACGAGTTGAACGCAGGTCCCTGCAACGTTACACGATTTGTCTATGTATCGTGTGACCATCATCTTTTAAATAAGTGGTCGTGAATCTCGTTTTTAAGCTTTTTTTTCCTCAGATTTAAGCTTTTTTTGCCTTGAGAGCATAGGAGGCGAAAGCTTAAATCTGAGGAAAAAAGCTTAAATCGGTCAAAACGAGGGGAAAAAAGGGGAAATCTGAGAGATGTGCTCCATACGGTTTGAATAGCGTTGCCGCCGCCTGGTTGAACGACTCGAGCGCAATACAACAGAACATATTACCATACTTCTCCACACTTTATTCCCGAGCTCCTGTTGAAGACAACGATTCCTTTGGATGCCACCGAGTCATACTCGAAAATGACACGATTAACGCCACCTGCATGAGTAGTATCACCTCCCAAGAAATCTATACCACCATAAAAACCAGCGCAACAAAGAAATCCTCAAGTCCCGATGGCAAACCACAAGAATTCTACCTGCGAGCCTTGGCATCGAATTCCCCCCCAGAATTTGTCGATGGTGTCATACTATTGGTTAAAAAAAGTAACGCTGGAGATAAGGCCCACGCTTTTAGACCAATAAGTCTCTTGAACGTGGACTACAAACTGCTTTCACGGATACTGAAAATGAGAAATTCAAATGTTATCCGAAATCATTGTGTGCTCAGTAATATCCAAAAATGTTCAAACACCAAGCAAAACATTTTTCAAGCAACACATGCCATCAAAGACCGTGTGGCGCAGCTGATCCACAACTGACGAAAAGAGTTATTTTTTTTACCTCGACCACGTATTCGACCGTGTAGCCCACTGGTTCTACACTAGTACACTATTGGATCGTGGGTTTATCCAGAGCTTGTCTCTTTCCTCTTTCCACAAGAATAGCGCAGAATGCAACCTCCAGGTTACTCGTCAACGGACATCAGTCCGCCTTATTCCCCATCCAACAGTCGGTGCGACAAGGGAACCCCCTGTTCATGCATTTATTTGTGCTCTGGCTTCATCCATTTCTACAACACTTGTAAAATCTTAATGAGGCAAATCTTATTGAAACCTACGTAGAAGCGCAATCGTCACAAACGAAGACCAAATCACTAATATGAGGAATGCATTTGAAAGATTTGCATAAGTAGTTATCGGGTGCTCAACTCAACGAGGAAAAAAACAACCAAGAACATGAGCCTAATCGATGAACATCCACTGCACGAACCGGGGCTAAGAAACGAGAGCAGTCTCATATTTTTGGGGTTGTACTTTTTCAACTCCATTCGAGAGGTGACCAAATTCAACTGGGACAAACTCGTCACGAACGTAAGTCGACAAATTTTTCTACACTCGCTTTGAAATCTTTCCGTTCTTCAAAAAGTATTACTACTAAATACATTCATATCCTCAAAAATGTGGTAGATACATATAGTCCACACTAGTACCGTACTGCAAATCCAGATTTTTATTTCTATTTCGAGCTAGAAGCTCAATGCCACCTGAACCTAGTCAGAACTTGCTTAAATATTACATGATCAAATTAAGCCTAAAGCGCGTAAGATTTATATTGTTTTATTCGTCATATGCTCACGGTGTCTTGTAAAATAAATTTTGAGAAATTGCTAAATAATCGAGGAGACTCTTCCCTACCTTTTTTTTATTTATTTATTTATTTACTATTGATAGATCCTAGGCTTCAACCTTTTATCTTTAATGGTGTTTACAATCTATTTATGAAAAAACTAACTTAAGTCTATTTTTAATTTGTTCTCTGGACATATTCAGTTTTATAACGTTAGCATGTGCATTGTAGAGCGCCATCATTCTGTATATTGGTTCATTGCAAGCGTAGTTTTGAATTCGATTAGGAAGCTGGAACGGTCGTATGCTGCATAGACTGCTACGTCCTTCGTTAGGAGAAATCTGTGACATCAAATATGGTGAATAATATTTTCCACAGGTCAAATCCTTTAAAAACAACATGTCAATTGATTTTCTGCGATTTACTAGTGAGTCCAATCCAACCAGCATACACAAAGCTCGATATTCTGGCATATCTTCTTGCCAGCCAAGGTTTCTCAAGGCGTACCTTAGAAATCGTTTTTGAACTCTTTCGATTCTATTCTTATGAACATTGTAGTATGGCTGCCACACAATACTGGCATATTCGATAGTGGTTCGGATAAGTCCAACATAAATCGAGACGATGGTGTAAGGATTGTCCAACTCGTGACAAATCCTGCTAACCATACCGTACATGGAATTGGCTTTGGCAACGACTTGTTCGATATGTTTCGAAAAACTAAGTTTTGCATCCAACTCTACGCCTAGATCTCTCACTGAGAATTTTCTTGTTACGGAACAGTTGTTTTCAAGACAATAATCGTGCACTATGTTGCTCATTTTCCTTGAAAAGGTGATCACGCTGCATTTTGAGGCATTGATTTTCAAACCAAAATGGCTGCAACGCTCAGAAAATTTGTTAAGCGCATTCTGTAGAACCATAAAATCCTTGGGATACCGAACAGGAAGGAACATTTTCAAATCATCCGCGTAGATCAGCACAAACACGTCACGCAGCACTTCGGGGAACTCGTTCATTACAGTTATAAAAAGTAGGGGTCCCAAGTGACTCCCTTGAGGTACGCCGCTGTTGACCAAGAATACGCTGGATCTCGCGTTCCCAAGTTTTACAAACTGAACTCTTTCCATCAGGTACGAACGTATCCATTGTAGACTAACACCGGTGATTCCATTTTTGCGCAGCACTGACAGAAGAGCTTTAATATTAATAACGTCAAAAGCTTTAGACATGTCTGTATATATGACATCAACTTGCGAACCCTGCGTCATCCATTGAGAAGTTCGGGAAGCAAATTCTGCTAAATTCGTCACAGTAGATCGTTTTTTTTAAATCCATGCTGAACATCTGCCATCTTTCTTTCTAGCCATGGGTACATCTGGTCGTAAATTATGCTCTCGAACATTTTTGGTATAGCAGAAAGAATTGCTACCCCTCGATAGTTTTCAGCGGGCAATTTTGAACCATTCTTGTGAATCGGCAAAATGTGTGAGATCTTCCATAGTTTGCTAAACAAACCATCACGAATGGAAGCTGAGAAGAGCAATTGTAGAGGCTTTTCAATAGCGCCCACGCACTTTTTAAGAAATGAATTTGGAATATCATCAGGTCCACTTCCTTTGGATTCATCGAGCTGAGAAATTTTCTGCCGAACATCCGTTGTCGATACCTAACGCACTATTTAGGAAAAAATCGATCGGAGGGCCTAGAACAACTTTTCGTTCGAAAATTTGCGAATGGAATACCAACAAGAACAAAGTTTTGAAATTTTAAATAATAATAATTTCAACTTATAATACTTTCCCCAAAAACTTCAAATTTTATATTGAGTTTCAATGTGTTGAAATTCCTGTCAAAAGTAAACAGCAACTTAAGCAAATTAAAAAAATATATTTTTCAAAAATATTGGTTTAAAAATTTAAATTCAAAGAAAGTTCAAATCAACAATAAAAAATTATCTAGAATCAGCCTTGAAAATGACTGATAATGTTAAGGAAAATATAATAATAGAGGTTTATTTGCGATTATCATTTCCATCAAAAACATAATGTAGTTTTGAGTTAAGTGAAGAAAGTTACAATTCAACAATTCACCATCGCTCTACTTTGGTATTGGTTTCTCATCGAATTTCAGCATATTGAACCTTCGATGAAAGTTAATTGTGACATCAGTAAAAAAAACACTAAATCATGCTATCATTTTGGCATCGACAGCTTATTTTGGCTACTTGCTATCGTTTTAGGCTCCAAATCTGCTTGGGTACATTTTTGAAATTTTTGAAAAGAAATCATTTTTATATTTTTTGGATTTATGGAATCTTTACACTCACGCTTTACAAAATTCGAAGTTTTCATGAATAATTAAATGAGAAAGTTCAAAAATGTTATTCGTGTGTTTTGTTTGCAATTCTTCTTTAAAAAAAAGTTATTCTAGATCCCTTGTTTTTTATCGTTTGTATCATTAATTCACAAACAACTATGTTCCTGTTTATTCCACACAAAAGTGAAGTTCAGATGATCAAAAGATAATTTATTCACCTTCTATATATAAAAAAATTCCTATAATAGATGTTATGTAGATACTTTGATTTCTTTTTTTCTTCCATTAATATTTTATTACTGGAGCAAAACTGTTCTGCTAAGATTTTTTAACATTTTTAAGCTTCTGTGTGTTAAAATTCCATCAAAAAATACTTCCTTTCATCATCGAGTTTCCAGTTTAAAGATTGTTTAAAGTATGAAATTTTATTTATATAAATCACCGTAGGTTGTCACAATGTGTTTGATAAACTTTTAAAATCATTGCAACAATTCTCCAAATTCCTATTGCAACATGAATTTTGATTTAAAAACGCATAATAACAAACTTTTTCCAATAAATCTGAGAGAATGCTCACTACAGACCGCCAAGAAGAAAAAAAAACTTTAAACATTTATTAATATTTTTCTTAACACAAATAATCTGCTACCACTTAGAGCCTCATCACATTTCTAGAAACTATGAAAATTGAGTTAGAAAATCAATTTTAAGTTTTTACAGGGGGCAACAATTTATTGTAGGATTATCAATTTGTAACTTCGTTAGCCAGCAGATCGTGGCCTAGAGGATAGCATACTTGTCTTCTAAGCCAACGTTCATGAGATCGATGATGCAGCACATGCATGTGGATGGATCTTTTCAAGGGAACTTAGATTGCACTTGGAGATCCTACCTAGATATGTGTGTGCTCGTAGTGTGTGCTCGTACCGGTAAACAACTGCAACTTCAACCAATAGTGCAGGTGTGTCAAGTAGCATAGCAAAGTAAAAATTATAACGCGGGGTAATACCACAATAGATCAACTTAATGGTCGCAGTGGACTCACACCCCAACAGGAAAAAAAAAACTTCGTTAGAAATGATCAGATAAAATACACCTTTACTAACAGAAATATTAACATAAGCTCAAAAATGTAAAATTTGAAGTATGTTCTTAGGAAAAATTATAAGCGAAAACTTGAAAATTTCGCTCATGTAGTTTGTTTGCCAATTTTCAAAAAAAAATAAATTGAAGTGAAAAATTCAAAAAAAATATGAATAAAAGGACGGTTTATGTGTTTAAATATAAGTATATCTTTAGTGGAGCTTAAACATGTAAATTTAGTTAAAACATGCTCAGAAACACTTGGTATTATTCGAACATCATAAATACCAATATGTGGAAAATAAATGTTGAATGTGGCAAAGGTTACTTAGGAAAATTAACATATGTGATTTAGAAATGGGTATTTCAGCTTATCATTTCTGTGCCTGTATAATCTTCAGTTTTCATGTTTTAAATATCAACTGAAGATTTTGAATCAGAGAATCAAATCAAGATAAATAAAACGGTAAAAATATAATGCTGACTTATTATCAATATTACAGTACAAGTCAAAAATATTCGGCTTTTATTATATTTTTAAATTTGATTATTAAGCTTAATAGTTTATCAGAAAACTAGGAATAATAAGACATATTCGACTTCAGTGCACGGACAATTTTAAGGGATGTTCAACATATCTTATGATGCAGTATATTTATGAGTAAAGTGATAATTGATTTGAAAACAATACCTTTTTCACACAGAAAAAAACTTAATTTAATTTCCATTTTTATAGAAAAAGTACCATTAAAAAATATTCTAGTGTTGATATCGGTTCTGTACAGACAACATTTTGACTGCCTGTTTTTAACTTTATGGTTTTTAAGAAAAATTTTCATGGAATAAACATAATCTCCTTTATGTTTTATCTCGTTCGCAAAAAATCAAAAATTTTATCCAATTGAGCGATTATTTGTGTGATGTCATTATTTTTGTTGGTTATATTTTAAGCCTTGAAATTATATTTATTCAAGTTTAATCTATGTCAGTTGAAATTGTTTTCGATGAACAAATTACTTTAAGATAATGCCAAAAAAACTCATTCATAACAGGGTTCAATTCAAACCACGTATCCCTTAAATCGTAGTAGCTTCTACGTGAAGGTACTCAACAGTCTGATTTAGTATAGTTTCATTTGCATGCCCCAAACACTTTGAATTAGAATCAGCTTTTCTTAGCTTAAAAAACCTTACCAAAGCTCTGCTCCAAGAAAATCGGCTCCAGGATTTCCGTAGTCAAGTTGATCTCATCAATTCAAAACACAATCAGCAGCTTTCATCGATGGGCCATAAATCACTCATTGGATTGTGGTGGCAAATGGCTTCGGGAGCTGCCTGGCCTCCTCTGAATCCGTGACCCATGGCTTTATTATTAAAATCTCCCGAATCGATTTAATGCGCCTGGGAATCGTAAAATTTGCTTTTATCGACTGTAAAATTCCCTGGGCCCATTCCAGGGTCCATTAGGTTTGTGAGCGGCAAAAATAAAACACAAAACAGAAAACAGCAATTCTATTTCCGATTCGGGGTCCCATTCTATTAAGCCAGACTACCCGGAAGCACTTTACATCAGTCAATAACAATTTGGGTTGAATTCTTAAAAATTTTTCCTTCTAAAACTTATTTTTGTGAGTCTCGATGATAAATAAAAAAAATAATTCAGAGCCTACTTAAAACAGTTGTCTCCAAATAAACTTTTTGGAAACAAAAATTATTTCATCCTGTGTAGCAGAATAACTAGAACGGTCGGTTGCATCTTCGATGGATCCATTTGCAAGGAAGGCACGTGGTGAAACAAACCAGCAAGCAAGGAGCAAGGTCCTCAGAGAGTTGAACTACCCTTAAATACTCATTCCACCATCCACCATTCACTCTTCGCTTTCAGATTTTGGTTTGTTGTTTATTCGTCAATGTAGCAAAAGTCGATCCCTTTTTCCGAAAATCGGTTTTGTGGCATGAAAGACATAAAACAATCGAAACCCAATGACCGATCTGTAGGTGGGAATGAAAGATGAAAGCTGCTGCTGGTGGTCAATATTCGGTACCAGGCGAAAAAGAAAACTTTCAATCGAAGGGTGGAAATTCAGCTGTGACAGCTTTGAGGAAGACGGACAAAAAAACAACACAAAATCAACCGAACCGTTTGGGATGGCGCTTATTTTTTATGGCCCAACCTACACGGAATTTTTCCTTCGCAATTCGGAACAATCTATGGAGCCACGACAGGGATTGTGGCAAAGCAGAATGAATGAAAGTCTCCGGTATTGTTCCAGAAAATATTTTCACGGAACTGCTAATACCATTCCCAACGAATGGCTCCATTTGTTTTGATGTTGTTGTATTTTTACCTGCGTGCTTTTTTGGGGTTTGGATGAAAAGTTTCAAAAACTGGGGAGGTACTGTGACGGGAAAAACAGCAAAAAAGGTACAACCCAAACAGCATTGATCTGCGATATTTCGCGACTTAACGTGTGCTTTTGTTATTTTTTTTCACACAATTTAGGATTGACTCGTTATGAACCCTTTTCTTTTCGGTGGAATACAGTTGTAGACGAACTTTTGAATAAACAGTCAAACAAAGCGTCAAAAAACAAAACAAATTTTTGAATAAATGTGTGATTGTATTTACACAAGGTATCAGCATTTCCCAAGTAACACCGATTGTTTTGTAAGACTCTTATACCTCTTATGAAACCTGAACTTGGTCTAGTAGCCAGCTATAAAACTTTAAATGTTACTTGGGTTTTTCATGCCAATATTTCAATAAACGGACTAAGGGATTCCATTAAGACCTTAGATTTAAGCAAAGAATCGGCCAAATCTATCAAATATTTGTTCAATAAAAGATTAAATTTGATCAATCAAAGAGTTGCTTTAGAAAAACCTGTACTAAGATACTGTTGGAATTTTTCCGTGAACATAAAATAATTACTCCACAATCAACCCTCTCATTTTCAAATCAGACTCTCAAATGGCAAATCATAGGCTAAATGACACGAAAACGAAAAATTTTTCATTCTGGTTGTTACAGCGTAGTCGGTTTAACCGGCTTTTTGGAAATCTGGTATTACGTTATATGAAAAGATGAAAAGTGATTTTTTCATGAAAAAAATATTGAAGTTTATTTTAAGACAATTCATGAAAATAGGAAATTTTTTAACGATGTTTGTAAGGAATACTTCTATTTTATTCTTGGAGTCTTCTTCCAGTAAACGCTCAATATTAGATTTATTGTATTGCTCATTTTTTTCCCACCAATACCTCGTTTCATCTATATTTTTGGTGACTGCATGTTATATTCCATTTCCCCGAAAACCTGTGCCTAAAATGAAAAATCCCCAGAATTTCTATCACCAGAAAAACACTCTTCCAGACTTTTTCCCCAGACGAACTATTCCCCAGAAAAAAATTCGTCGGAATTAACCATTTTCCTGAAAATTAACCATTTCCCAACGAGAATGAAGGGGCTGATGAGGCACAAAGCCGCCGAAGCTCTCAAATCCGAGGTTAATTGAGCTGAAAATTATCAAACAATTGTAAGTAAAAACAAAATTTAATTACACTTGAAGGGAAAACACAACTACAGGAAAATTCTAGGTTTTGTGGCATTCTAGAGAATTTTCCATTCAGGGTTTAAAAATCTGGGAAATGGGCCATTCTGGGGAAAACATTTATAGGAAATGTTAGATTCTGGGAAAAAAAAATGGAAATGGTGATAAAAATTCTGGTAAATAGTGCATTCTGGGAAAATTTTGTTTTGATGAAAAGTTCATTTTGGAGTTTGATTTCGGGCATTTGTCATTCTGGGGAAAATCATTCAGGGTAAATGTTTTCGGGGTTTTGAGATACAATCGTTACTGCACCTTTTTGTTCAATTTCAAACTCTTTTATAACCCAATATTTCCCTTTTGAGAAGAACAGGAAACAAATTGGATGGTGAATTAAGCTGCTTCGAAATTAACTGGATTTGGTTGAGACTGTAGAATCCAAAGTAAACAAACGAGAACACTCTTTTTGCATTTCGAAATCAATGGTGACAAAAGTTAATGTAACAAACAGTCTGACTTTCTTACCACAAAATCAGATTCTTTCCCATAATAATACTTTTAACCAAACACAGCAAATACAAATTATTAACGACATTCTTGGCAGTTTTCCAGCACACTAGGCATATCTTTTTTTTTTTTTTTTTGTAAAAACAACAATTTTGTTACATTTGCAATTGATTAATGAATGATTTTGAAGGAAAATGTGCATTTCTTCTCGTGTATCGTCAATATTTCGGAAAAACGTAAATTTTTAATTTTGAAATAAATGGCAGAATAGTACTTTTCATTATCAAAAAAACGCAGTTTTTCATATACAATCACAAGCAACGTAGATTTAACCAAAAGAAAGTGTCCCATTTATGAAGAAACTACTCAGAAAAAAATAAGCTTTACATTTAATGAAAAATCCAATCCAATGTTTTGTAAAACTTGCTTTATTATAACCCGTTCTTATTAACTCTAGAAAAAAAACATGTGTGTTCCGCATTTGAGTAAATTTAAATTTTTGAATTCTAATGTAAAATTTTACACTGAATACATTTTCGCCATAGAATTCGAAACGAGGGAGGGCATTTTGAGATGATCACATTTTAAGTTTTAAAATACAAAAATAATGGATCTGACAACACTGAACTAAAAAATTTAACAATGACTTCCGATTGACAATTAATAAATTTTCAAAACATGGGTCTTAGTATTTGAAACAAGGGTCAAAGTTTTATAACCCACAAAATAAATTGGTTAAAATTTTATGAGCTAGCAGCAAAGTTATTTAGCTTCATTTTTCACATT
Organism: Uranotaenia lowii; assembly: GCF_029784155.1. Lineage (NCBI taxonomy): Eukaryota > Metazoa > Arthropoda > Insecta > Diptera > Culicidae > Uranotaenia > Uranotaenia lowii. The sequence continues at coordinate 121,832,081 of NC_073693.1, read as the reverse complement.
TTTCTTAAACATTCGACCTTTGTAAGACATTCCAGTTTCAATATAAAGCTAACGAATTAAGTGACCCTCAGTGTTCTCATTCTCCTCCACATCAACAAAAACTTAAATATTTTCAAGAAAAAAAATGAAAGAAAAAAAAAATTAAATTAAAATATCTATATAAATAAGCAGTGGTTTTCAAAGTGGTTCCTACCGCCCCAATGGGGCTTTGAGAGCTTCCAAGGGGGCGGTGAGCTAAACTTCGGATTTTGAGGGGCGTTGGAAGGGGTCAAGGGGGCAGTAATTTTCGTTAAGCTTTGATTTTGAAACAACCTGAATTTTAAATTTGAAGTTATTAAAGAAGTACTAACTAAACGCTCAATTTAGGCTTAAGTCAAGGCTGAATTCCAAAACTTTCCGTTATATGAATCCTCTGCAAGATTCAAATAAACATGAGGAAATGCTTATCGTATCATAGAAAAAAAAAATTAAAAATTGTAATTTTAGTATTTGAAGAATCGTTTTTCGTCACCGGATAGAGATTTTAGTGGATTGTTTAACAATTTTTCAAAATTTGATTTTCAATTTAATCGACGCATTAAGAAAAAAGTTTATATAAAATTGATTTTAAGGTTAATTTTTAATGACTTCCGAATGAAATCTTTACGGGAAAGAATCACGTCATTAGGCGATATAATGCCAACAACTAAGGAGTGTAATGCAACACTTTTTTGTGAATCACTTTTAAATGCATGGTTGTAAAATAATGATATTTTCAACAAAGCTACCTGTTGATGTAATGTTTACACATGTAAATTTTTTTGATGTTCTATCATGTAGTTTTTGAGATAGCGTCCAATGAAGAAGTTTTTTGACCTCAACATTTGAGCAATACGTGCAACATCTTTAATGTAAACCTTGAACCACCTTTTTTCTAAATCAAGGGTTTTTTTGATTACGCTTTATATTTCCTGGAGCTTAACCTTAAAAATTACTCAAAATTTTAAATTTGGTCGATTTTGTGACAATTTTAACAGATTGTCCTCATTCGACACAAAAACAAAATATTTGACTTTTTATCACTCCACCACAGTTTTCGCGTAATGACTTGATTCCAGATCCAACCAAAACAGAGTAGAAACCTTGTGGGACCTAGCAAGGTGCTATGCAGGGAAAACGGTAGCATTTATAGGTCTTCTTAATATATTTAGCCATCTATCTTGTCAACCTTTATGAATCACTGACTGATTTGCAGCTTCCACAGATCGTCAGCCTCCTCAAGCACTGCAAATAAAATTTTTAAATTTTAGTTTTTTCCTTGTTTGTCTCCGGAAAATACATCATAGACCAGTCCACACAAAATTTCTGACAGAAAACCTGCTAGGTGCCCGCTTGTCGTTCGATTTGTCGTCCATTACGAAATTTTTCAAAATAACTCCCCGCTAGCGGTCCAAATATTTTGCGCACGATTTGACCACCGTATTTTGTTTATTTTACTGAGAGCTGAGAGCTGGTAGCTTTTCTGTCTTCAAGAAATGAAGTCAATCATGTTTAAATAATAGACAGGTAGACTTAGGTTCCCAGATTGCCCGGTTTTATCCGAGCAAACCAAGCCAATATAATACCAAATTTGGGTACAGTCTGACCCAGCCCGTTTCCCCAGGTTTCATTGAATAAAGCCCGGATTTTGCCCGGCTATATTCACTTTATTTGGTAAATTTAACAAGAAAACAATTTTTTTGTATTTTTTTAAATTTATGCCTCCAAACGAACTTTGTTGAACAAGTTCTATAAAAATAATCATGACCGGCTTTTTAAAGCCTGAGTGAGATACGATTTAAAATTTGTTGATTTTTTTATTTTTCAAATTTTTTATTTTTCAAATTTGTTTTCTTGATTTTTATTGAGTAATATCAGGGTTTTGACAAAATTTGCCCGGATATTGCTCGGATTTTGGTCGATAATTTTGAAACAAAATGCCCGGATTTTGCCAGGTGTCTATATGAAATTGCCGGGATTTGTCCGGTCCGGACACGGGGTGGAAAAAATATGGCAACCTTAAGGTAGAGGAACCACTCAGAAAATTTGGCGCCCAACGTGGGGCCAAATATAATGGGTGAATTTGTAGCAGCGTAATTCGTCTCACTGATCGGTTTTCGCGTCATAAAACGAGTGGCTTAAGCGCCACCTCTATTGAGGACCACTCGTCGTGTTGAGATTGCCCGGCTAGAATCCCGACCCCAGGGCGGGTTTTTTTTATTAACACGCGGGAAATTTTCTCGAAACACAAATTCAAAATATCGTCGTTCTATCCGTTTCAAAAACGCTCAACTGCGTTCCTCATCATAGGTCGAAAAGCGGCCATTCAAATTTCACCAAACACGTGATAGGAGCAACAGTGAAGAGACTGTTTTCCCGAGCAGTCTATCCCAGACTAAAAAAATCAATTAACAATTAACGGACAGAACAACCCTTTAGACCTAAGGACAAATGTTGGGAAAGCACTAGCGATTAATTTAACATAAACTTATTGGTGAGGAAAACTGAATGTATTTACGAGACATGAATGGTGAGAACTATGTACAGTGTGACATTGTAGTTTTTATTCAACCTAGGTTACATTACTATTTTTCGATTTTGTTCCTCCCTTACGCTTTCCCTCAAACTGTGTGCGGTTTTCAAATTAATAATTTCAGGCCAGATTAATCAATCACGGAACCATGCATTTTTCGATCATGGTCCGGAAACGTTTCGTGTGTGGATTTGAATTTTGTCAAATGATCATTTGTATATATCTTTACATGCGCATGTTTTTATGGGTACTCACTCCTTTTGTTGGTCGATAAAGTAGAGTACTACCTTCTCGGAACGCTTTGGTTGACGGCTCACGTTCCGGGAGGGACGAATTGACGGTCGTGTCCAGCTCCTTTTCCCACTCGGATTCGAGTCGGGAACCAAAACTTCGAACCCCTACCGGGCTGCCGGAATTAGCGTTGGGGACCGACGGTCGACGAGATCCTGGGCCAGGATTCCTGGCTGCCGCTTGTGCGTCGCTAGAAGTGCGGCGGTCGGTGATCGCTATATAGGTAGAACGTCGAACACGTTTTTTTTAAATTTAACCACACATTATACACACACGTTTTTTCCACATCATACCTTTTTGTATTTTGCTGCCTCGAACACAATTTACCGCCGACACTACCTAGCTAGCTAATTAGTGATAGCCTATTAACGGAAGGAACAGAAAACATTTAGAACTTAAATACTAAAGAGCACTTCGCTCATTTTTACATTTAAGACAACGCGGAACAATGTCAAAGGACTCTCGCTGCTGCTGATACCACGGTCGGGGTCAAAGTAAAGGACGCAGTCTTCTTGTGTTACACGAAACGGAAGTCAATGACCTCCGAAAGGCGTCATCGATTCTTCGGACAACAATACTCTAATTTTGCCCCCGATCCAAAACAGTTTTTCTTTTTCCCTCCTTTGTCCCGATCGTCCCCGACGATGGATCCACGAATTTACAAACAAATACAAACAAATAACTATACATTCATAAGCTGGAGTAAATCCGGTAAACTTTTCAGTGAGATGAGTTCGAATGGATGGGCGCTTTATGTGTTTCCTTTTAACAAAAATGTTTCTATTATCTAACTTAAGGCGTTTAATGACTACTGTACTAAATGATAAACAAACAAGTAAACTAGAATTTTACGTCGATTTATTTATGTTCCTTTTACGAAATGTGACTATGTTACAACCTTTTATATTCTCTCCCCTGTTGAAATTATCAGAATGCGCCTTATAAAACCTCAAACATATTGCCGACTGTGTCTTTACCCGATTTGTTGATACCGTTTTACCCGATGTTCGTAATCATCACAATAATATTGCCTCACTTTGCATGAAGTGATGTTCTCACAAGTACCGTTATTTTACATCACCATAATCGTCATAATAATACCTACTCTCTATTCAACAAACTTCATTACGAAAGTAATCATCAAAATATTCTCCAATATCAACAGATTAAATAACGCCATGTAGTTTTATAATGGCTAAACTTTTATTCCACAATCAAACCTGATGAAGCATGATCATCCATCAAATGTAGCATATTTGTATAAACTCGGGTGTGCAAACACGATGGAATAAGCTATCGTTGATTTATCATAAATAGCGAATTTCAAACCAATGCGATAATTGCCTTTAATTATACATTCTTAAGCCTAATCATGTACCTTGACATAAAGCGCCACTGCCACGCCGACTTCATACGGGTTTCGATGTTTGCTACCGATTACTGCTTGTTGTTGTTGCTATCTTCCTAAACAGCTGTTCCGGTCATTGGCTCTATCCTTCTTAAATTCCAACAAGAAAGATGAACCAAAACAAGTGGCAGGACTGTGTTGGTGATAGAATTCCTTCTTCGCCTCTCGTATGGCCGATCACAAGCATGCTCTTCTTTCTACTATCACAAACACGGACAAACGTAGACGGTTGCTCAATTCTCACTAAAGCTAGCCCCCCGCCACATGCATGCAATTTCCACTTCACAACACAAATTATTCACTATGGCACATCGTATTCTAATCTCGATCTTCTTGATTGTTGGCTTAACACGGAGCACAGGCGGATCTTGTTTTCGGATGCGCGCGATATTCGTTCTCGATGCTCGAAGATAACACCCGATGACGATATGAGCACTTTCGACTCTCGACTGACGCAGAAGGACGCGAACAATTACTGTGTTCCTCTTGCCCGCCTTGCTGGAGCTACCGCTCGATGAGTATTAATCAACTATTCGCAAACGGATTTTCCTGGGTGTGCGTGTCGGGAGATAGGGTGGGATGCAACGTTGCCACATTTTGATCGGTATTATCAGTGTATCTCTTTCTGTTATATTGAGACTTTTATGGGTGAAAATAAGATACACTGATAATACCGATGAAAATGTGGCATCGATGGTGGGATGTCTGGATCAAAGATTAAACGCTCCGGGTCGTTTCACGAACCTATACAGAAGCCCTGAAGGCAAAGTTTTTAGTACGAGGAATCAAGTCCTATGTTGTATTTGTGTTACCTCTGGTGAGGGCTCTGTTTATGTTTTCCTACGGACCGTTCTTGTAGGCTTGCTTAATTGACTTTTCTTGTTAGATTTAGCGGTTCTTAGTCTGCGAGGGAATCGATGCATTAAATTTTGATTCGAGTTAGGCTGATGTCAAGCTGAGGCGACAAGCATCGCTTTGCTTAATAAATTCCAATAAGAAAGCAATGCAACGCATTGGTATGTCATGCTGGCGCGCCATGGCGCTTTCAAAATTCACAACAAATTATCACTTCTCTACATCTGATAATGCTTGGAATCGTCTCCTTTCTTTTGGGAGCAATTAAAAACTCATCAGATCATGATCCGGATTGCAAAAATGCCGAAATTTCAACCGATTATTATTCGATTTTTTTCCAATCTTTTTTATCTGTTCCATTGTAATATCGAAGCTGCAAAAAAAAAAAAAAATACTGAGATATTTTCATTAAGTATGACGCACAGGACAAAAAAAAAAACAAATATCTATGTTCAACAATCTTTGCATCAGGAAGAAAATATTATTCGATAGTTGACGCGCCTGCAACTTGCACATGCCTAAAAGAGTCATTAACTCTTGCAAGAACGATAGAAAATCTTAACAATAAAGTAAAATATTTGAAAATTTTTCATTTTGTTAAATAATAATATGGAAATGTTCTTTTTAAATATCTCACGTATGTAAACATAGAAAATCTGTAAACAATACATCTTCGATGTAAATGTGAAACCTTGGCGATATTTGAAAAAAAAACTGCGCTAATTTTTTTAAATTATTAATAAGGTATCTGTATGTATGTATGTATGTAGATAATCCACCATGGGTGCACGGATTCACCGCAGTTTCGCCAACGTATGCGCTAAATTGCATTCTTTAGATTATAAGTTCGGCCAATCTTCAATGCAAATTAGCACATACCCGACACCATGGCTTCGTGTGAACTGTCATGTAATGAATGAATTTCGTGTATGTGTATGTCTTATTTGTAGAACGAGCAAACAGTTTCGCAACCGTATAAAATTCATAACATTCTCAATGTTAAGAATCTTCGACAGGTATTCCGCATGCGTGTAGATACCTGCCCAGCTGGCAACTGATTGAACGTTCTTATATCATATAATCAATAAATGAAATAGTTATACAACAGAATAATCTCACCTTTATACCCGACTTACCTCAAGACACACTAAGCTTACCTTTAGCTGTAACCGACCTTAATCATTGCCTTATTTATTTCCATCTGATCTAAAATAAACAATTTTTGAAGTATGTATGTATGTATGTAGATAATCCACCATGGGTGCACGGATTCACCGCACTTTCGCCAACGTATGCGCTGAATTGCATTCTTTAGATAACTAGTTCGGCAGATCTTCAATGCAAATCACCACATACCCGACACCATGGCTTCGTGTGAACTGTTATGAAATGAATGCAGTATGTGTAAATAAATGTGTTATTTGGATGAACAAGTCAATCGCTTACGCAACCGTTATGAAAATTAATAACATTTTTAACGTTATTAATCTATGACAGGTATTACGCATACGTTTAGATACCCAGTTTGCAAGTGATTGGTTGGTCTTATATTATATAAAATATGGAAATTATATGAATCAATCTTACCTTTTCATGGAACCCAATTACCTTTCACACTACCTTATTTTTCAACGCATCATACCGCAGCTGTAACCTTAGTCCGACCAAAAACAAAATTTTACCGGAAAATGTCTAAAATAAAATTAATATTAAATAGGAAATATTATGTGAAGTAGGACCACTGTGTGCTTTTCAAAATAGCTGGACATTTGAGGAAAGCGTAACACCTTTCAAATAAGTTTGAATAAGCAACGATTAAATTGAACGAAATCTGCTCATAAGACAGCATATTAACGAAACTGGAATCTGATTCCCAACACTGTTATCTTATTTTAATCGCCGCCGGGATATATTCTTATTTAATTTTTTGGCATTTCGGCGAGTTGTGAAAATTCAAGGTAGAATATTTAGAAAGAACATGAAAGTATTATAGGTGGAAAGATCAAAGCTAAAAATATGAGAATATTAATTAATCAAATCAATCAGCGAAACAAAATTTTTACATTTTTCTGTAACGAATCAAAGAATATAAGAATTGTTATTATTTTTGATGATATTTTTTTTTTCTAGTTTGAAATGATAGTTTCTTTTTAATCACCTCCTGTGTATTGCATACTACTTTAAACAGTAAATTCTAATGAACTAATGCAAAAACTTAAAATAACATGCTCTCAAAAAACATGATTGTACATAAAAATTTTCAGCGTTTGTTAGATATAAAACAATTTAATAAACAAGAAAAAAAAACTTTACCTTTTTTTACCTTTTTTTCACATACAACATAAGAAGGCTGATCGAAGATAAGACACTATGTAACAAATGATTTTACAGGTGATCCTATAAATGATAGTCAATTCAAAGACTCAAAATTGGAATTGAAATTGAAACAATAAAGCGAATCAACAATAAACAACCGTAATTGACGATATAAAGTACGTTTTTCCAAATTCAAATATTCAAATGCGGGTGCGTTCTATAATCCGGTGTCACGCAGTCGAATATTGTAAGTTTCAGCAAACATTATACGCGGTATAAGTCTCACACGCAGCTCGAGAGACTGGAACTGTCCCACCCAACTCCCACCACAAGTCTACCGAATAATAGCGGAGGTTCGCACCCCGCCACTGACAGCACAATATCGCACTTTTCGCCTGGTGTAGACTTTCATTCGATAAATTGCTTAAGTATTTGTCAATCAATTATGGAGACAAAAAGAGAAAGAGAAATATGGGAATATGAATGAAAAAAGGAACTTTCTCACCAGGTTTTGTTGGGCAGCTCCCACCATCGCTCATCGCTTGCTGTGATCTGCTACAAATTCGTCAACCATTGCAACCAAACCAATATGTTGGGATATGTAAAATATTTGCACCAGAACCAAACCATATTTAACTTTTTATGATTTCTTTCCCATCTATTGAAATTTTCATGCACTTTCGATTGGGTTTTATGGAGCTGTATATCGATCTAGCCTAATTCATTATACGCACTTAGCACACGCAATCAATGGCCTCAAATTTACCACCCGTAAAACTCAGGTCATTTTTTCACTTTCTCATTTTCACATCCAAATGCAATGAATGAAGAACGCCATATTGATTTTTCCATGCACTTCCACACAAATCACAAATCCAGAATTCAACGAAATGTTGAATTGCCTCATACTGGTCAATATTTTTTCCAGAAAATCATCCACTTTAATTAAACGCCGAAACTAGTTAAAACATCATTTAACAGCACCACTATTGGCTGAGCACTTGAATCCATCAAAGGAGCAAACTAGCATATCGAAATGTAGGCGACGACGATAGCGAAATTTAAATTTCACTGTCATTCACTAATAAGTTTAGCTGTTAAGTTTATTCTTAATGGTAATGATTAGCAGGTATCCGAATTTCAATGCTTAACACAATTTGTTACTGATCCACGTATTCAACTGGAACCACGCTCGGAGCAAAAATAATCGAAAAGCACCGCTAGTGCTCTCGTGAGCAACTCCTTAAATTATTAATAAGGTATCTTGCCTTCAAATATAATATCAGAATCTTTACATGAGTACATGAACTACAGAAGTATTTTCATTCCCAAAACTGGAACAATTTCCTTCATTCAGAAAGAAACCAAAATGGTAGTCAAACCGCTCTTCCAAGAACCACATGTCAATTGAAAAACAGCAAAAATGCTAATGAAAAATTCCTCTCACGACCATCAACCTGTTCTGTTCTATATCACATTCAAGAGCAAGTGCTTATCAAAGCAAATGCATTCATGTGAAGAGAACGTTTCAATTGGCACATTCTATTAGGTATGACGCTAACCAAGGTAGCTAGCTAATAATAACAGAATGTCATCGCCCCTCAAAAATTCACCGGTTTCAAATTTTTGCTCGTCATTTGATTTGCTTGCCGACATTTGAGATAGCCGCATATAAGTGGAATTATTTTTCTAGCCCGGAGGATTTTTTCAAAGGTATTTAGTGGGGAAAAAAATAAAAAATCACACAGACTTCCAAATTCTAATTTCAAAATTACATTGAGTACAAATTCAAATTGAGTAAAAATTCAGCATTTTAAATTCATATTCAATACTTAAAAATCTGAATTTTATACAAAATTTTAATATAAAAAAATGACTGTGTGTTACAGATTTTCAAATTGATTTTCATGCAACAAGAAAAACTTTATCTACGCCTTCATGAATCATTTGGCTCTTACACACGGAAGCAGCTAGAGAAAAGTGAGTAGAATTTTAAGGATGGATGCAATGTTGCAAATAAGAATGAAAGATATGTAGATATGTCGTAATCCACAAAAGCAGATAGGCGAGAGGCGGGCTGACGGATTCAGGCCAAAACCACAAGTTTACCACGCCGGCATACTGTAGGGGAAGATAATTACATTTTCTCGCACAGTTCAGATGGAAAAATTTCATTTCAACAATTTTGCCGCTTTTGCGGTTCCAGGATTCTTTTTTTTTTCATAGTTTGGGGTTGTGTTATTATTAGAGCGTCCCGGGGCGAAAAGTTTGACTGAAAAGTAATTACTTTATTTTTGATTTGGATGGAAAATAAAACTTTTGTTTTTTGGTTTGCAAAATAAAAAGTTCGTATGCTACAAAAGCATTGAAAATCGTTAAAACAATCTAATTGCATGTGGGATTAATGTTTCATTTCTATTTTATTCCAAACATACTAATTCTATATTTCTTTTTCTCTTCTTTCAGGTATTGTGACCGTAAAAAAGAACATCATTACTAATATTTGCGACATACGCAGTGGCTCCAGAGAGTGATCTGGTTAGTAAGAAAATATGCTATACATAGTTCAAAACTGACACATCAATTTGCTGTGAATTTCATTCACATTCTGCTTCCGAAGATTATTACAAGAAAAAAATGTAATGACATTATTACAGATATCTTAGTTTGCTTTTGTCAATATTCTCACTCTACCAGATGTAATTCAGTTACCTGCCAAACTGCTTGAGCTGTGTAGCTCACTTATTCTTTTTAATTAATGAAATAAATCTTCTGCATCTCACAGTAATGATTTCACAACACCTCGTTTGATCAAGTCAAAATTAATGACATCTCCTTTGAAGCTTACCTTCAACCGGAACAGCCAGTCAGACTCGCACGCTTTCCCGTAAATAAATAAAAACACTAATTTAAAGCGAATGTAAAATCATTAAATCGCAAGCAAGCGGGCACCATTTTTTCCATCACGTCCTCTTCGTACCTTCGGAGTTTTAAATGGCCATCATTAACTTTAATTTCCACCTCAATTTCTGGTTCTGACGTTTGATAGGGAGAAAAAAAACTTTGATGGTGGATATTCGGCTATCCGACAATAACCTTATTTGTCGAGTCGCCCGCCGCCAAAGGGCACAGATTCAGTGACCGAAGAAATTATCAGAATTTGATATATTTGGAAAACGTTTCTTTTGGCGTCCACTCTTTCAGGTTGGGTGTCATTGTTTGAATTTTAAGGCATCCAGTTGTCTATCGAGTCTGCAAACTCATTGGCATTACTCGACTGTAACAATCTGTTACCATTATTGTTTATTTTTTCATAAAATTATTAAAATTGCCAATTAATTTACGGTAGCGAAATGAAGTTTTCACTACAGTGGACGAATGACCAAGCTGGTAAAAATCCTCTATAAATAAACTAATTTGAAGTAGAATTTCTCACAGCAATTCTCAAAATTTACCAATTGTATAATGATTGTGAAAAAGGAATAAACTAATGTCAATTTTTTTCCTCATTGATTCAATGAATCTTTGGAACTTTTTTTCTAAACAGTAGATTTGGTTATGTCTAGTGTAAAGCTGATACCACACACAGAGACATCTACATATAGCCACATCATTTAAAATAAGTGTCTTTAAATATATTTGTAAGCTAGCTTAGGGTTATCAGATCTCGCAACACCAAAAAGAGTACATTGAGATTATTCAGTCAGGAGAATCGATATATTTTCGGTATTCTGAGCTTCCAGTCATCAGGTTGATACAAGATCCATTTTATTATCGAGCTTTGCTCCCGGATGGTATGCAAAATAAAAGGAAAAATATGTACACTTAGTTTTATCTGAGGAGGCCCCTACTCCGTGCAATAAGCGAGGTTCTACTGTTATTGGAAACCGAGATGTTTATATTCAATCAGATTCTGTCAATTTGTCGAGGTTATGCAAAAGTGTGATTATTCGAGAGATAGCAGTATTAAGATGTAATGCTGGCAAACCACAAAAAAAATATAAAACAATCCATTTCAAAAAGATCTTATTTTTTATTGACGCGCACATTCAAGACTATGATCATTTAGTATCCGGGCAGTTACAAACGTGTGTATTTTAAAAACTATTCATTTGATTGAAAAACTTTCTATGAAGGAAATGAAGGTGTTAATATGACATTTAATATAAAAATATAATAAAAATTATTTCTCCATGATTTCCAGAAATACTCTTACTTTTTCAGAATACCTTTTTTTTCTCTTTGCACACTTTTTTTTAGTCATGTATTGATCTATTTTTTTTACTAAAGTAGCAAAACCTTTGCAAAATCATGATATTTTACACAAACTCACCTGGAAAAAGCAATTGGAATCGTGTTGGAACCTTTTCATGAGAAGACATCTCGAAGAATTTGATCTCTTAAACCCGGTTTTAACATATTTTTTGTCCATCAGAACACATCTGTCATATTGCGTAAAAACCGGATGCACAGATTGCGGTCTTTGGAACTGATTAGAGATGTACCGAATAGTGGTATTCGGCAAACGGGCGAATACCGAATATTGACCTTTTCAACTATTCGGCCAAACGAATATTCGGCCGAATATTCGGTCGAATATTCAGTCGAATATTCTTTGAGTTTTGAATGAAAAAATAATTAAGGGATTATTTCAATGCTTTCCATTTCTTCCATATGAAGGCCCATCATGTTTTTTAGTCGATTTTTTTTTCAACCGGATGATAATATCGGATGATGAATTACAAGATATTTTTAAGTAGGGGTCTTTCTGATTTTTAAAATGTCACCAATAACTGAAAAGACATCAGATGACTAGTCGCTTCAAGGGCGTTTATCACTAAAAAGATTGCGTTCCTGTAAATCTGGGATAAAAATGTCGAAACAGGTGCCAAGCCATTTGAACTAGCTTCTTTGATATTGAATTAGATGAAGGCCAAATTTGAGCAAGATATCTTCAAAATACATAGTTGTTGAAAAGATAGATAATCTTTAACCATAAGTAAACTATACTTTCAATCACACGTATCCACATGGTCAGGCATTCGAGACGATTTTTGATAAAAAAACATATTGAAAAGGGCAAAATTTATGTTTATTTTGAAATTTTTGAAAAATCATTATTGAACACAAAATTTAAAAGTTTGAAGAAATTTGAGTTTTTTATTTGATTTAGCAAATAATCTGACAACATTTGGAACGTTTTAAACAACATCTGGACATCTGGACAGATTTGACTTATATGGAATCTTTACTGGATTTATGGGCAAGCCTGAATATATCCAGAAAATGTAGAATAAACAAAATCGAAGAATAAAGCTTCCTCCTGTACGATCTACAGTGAAAATACGCGGATACACCTTAGATGTTTTGCTGAAGCCATAAGTTTTTAATGATTGTGTTGCTTTTAAAACATTACTTTTCAATATTTTATAAATTATCCAAAGTCATTTGAAAAATTTTACAAGTCTGTAGTAGATATTCGGCCTATTCGGCCTATTCGGCCGAATACTTAGCTCAACTATTCGGTGAGCCGAATATTCGGCTTAACGGTTTTTTGGCGGTATTCGGCGCCATCTCTAGAACTGATCATTATTAGTTACTAGCTGACCCGGTGTGCTTTGCTACACCTTTTGAAATCAAATAATATTTTCAAAAATTAATCAAATTTTTATTGTTTTATTGGCACTATTTTAAATCAAATTATAACATAATTCATTAGCAATTGCTATAAAATGAGAGCTGCAGCTGGAGTTTCGTATTACAACACAAAGAAAACTTAAAATACTATTCTTAATCTTGCTTTATAAATTTGTTTTAAAGATCTGATAATTTTAATCTGTCTGGAGGGTCTCAAATTAATCGTACGCAAACAATCTAACTTATAAAATATGGCTGTTGATATGTTCTGGATTCATGCTAAAAAACCGATAAAAACCCTCCCCTGTCCTTCCCTTCACCCCCTGCTGAATGGAGGTCGTGGTCTTTAATAAGCATACCCATTTTTTCGTGCCCAAAAATCCTCTTATATCAAATACTAGCTGATCCCATACGAACTCCGTTTCGCTTACAATTTTGTGATATGTCATGATGAATGTTTGTATGAAAGCCAATTGCCAAGCATTTTCCAGATGCACTTCCGAATTCATTGTAAAGTAATAATTGCAAAAATATTGGACGATCGCTTTTTCTATCGTCTGCTACTAAATTTGAAACCCCCGTGTATAAATTTGGACTCGATCGTTGCATAACAACGCAATTATTGCCAAAAAGTTAAAACTCTTTCGGTGGCCTCTTCTACAATCTTTGACGTCTGAAATCGATTTCCCTTTCCTCAAAACTCCCGTGTGCAAATTTTCAAAGCAATCCATTGCATAATAACGTCAATATTGCTAAAAACAATGAAAAACGATTAATATGGATGACCCTTTTCATTGACCCCTGGCAAAACATTTGACATCTGAAATCGATTGCCCGTCCCTGAAAACTACCGTGTGCAAACTCTCATCCCAATCCGATGTATGATAATGAAGATATTGCAAAAATATTGAAAGATTAATATGGACGACCTCCTTTGCTGGCCCCTTACACTGAATTTAATACCTGAAATCGATTGCCCGTTCCTTAAAACTTTCGTGTATCAATTTCCATCTGAATCCGATTTATGTATAATAACGACAATATCCCATTAACAGTGAATAGTTAATATGGACGACCCCTTTGGCCGACCCCAGACTTTAATTTGGATAAGTGCAATCAATTGTTTGCCCCTAATAACTCCTATGTGCCAATTTTAATCCCAATCCGATGTATAAAAACGTCATTATCACTAAGATATTGAAAAATTAATATGGACGATCCCTTTTGCCGGCCCCTTACACTCCATTTGATACCTTAAATCGATTGCGTCACTCAAAACTATCGTGTACCAATTTTCATCTGAATACGATTTATAATAACGTGAATATCGCAAAAATTGACTCATCGACTCATTTGACTGACCCCTCACACAAAATTAAACAGCTGAAATCGATTGCTCGTCTTTTGAAACTCTCATGTGCAAATTTTCATCACAATTCGACGAAAAATAACGTCAATATCGTTAAAACATTATTTGTCTTCTATGGACGACCCCCTTCAGAAGGGGTCATCCGAAAATCTGAAAACATTTTTCATCCTTCCTGGCCCTAATGAGCATCCATGCAAAATGTCAGACCTCTAGCTCTTAAGACGGCTGAGTCTATGGAGGACAAACAAACAAACATACAGAAATTGCTTTTTATATATATATAGATAATTCCATTCTTTGATAAGTTTTCAAGCTTTACAACAAAATGTATATGGAGCCGCCTCCTTTCTTCCCCTCTAAGCATAAGGGTCTATAACAGGCATGTCAAACTCGTTTAAGTGTGCGGGCCGCATTAAAAATCTTTCATTTCCAAAAATAATATTATTTCCTCTCGTAGCAAAAAAAAAAAAAAGTTTTTTAATATTTTGTGGCAGGAAAGCCAGCGTACTTCTGTGTAGTAGGGAATTTTGTGATAATTTTGGACGGGGCTACGCGGGCCACATTGACCAAGGCCGCGGGCCGCATGCGGCCCGCAAACCCCCAGTTTGACATGCCTGGTCTATAACAATCGTAGAAACATATCCCGTAATCAAGTACCTTTCTAAGCCATATCTGTTTCCATTTGTTGGCTTCGTAAGCATAACTTATGCTAACAAAATTGTATTGGGCTCACCTCCCTATGTACCTACTCACTGAAAGGAGGATGGTGTGTCAGATAATCATAGAATCATACCAAAATGGTTTTCCATGTTAAGTTTTGTCCATTTCTCGGATTTTGTAAAAAAAAAAAAGTTAAATGTAAGCCTCCTCTTCCCTTCCTATATTCCCAATTCTATCATTCTACTGCAATAAAGGAATTGTTCCGCATAGAAAAAGTAT
Organism: Uranotaenia lowii; assembly: GCF_029784155.1. Taxonomy (NCBI): domain Eukaryota; kingdom Metazoa; phylum Arthropoda; class Insecta; order Diptera; family Culicidae; genus Uranotaenia; species Uranotaenia lowii. The sequence continues at coordinate 121,816,715 of NC_073693.1, read as the reverse complement.
TTTTCGTATTCAAATACTTTTGGTTCCAAATTTGGTTTCATTTGCTCGATTGATTCTAGAGTTATGCAAAAAAAATGTAGGGAAGCCTCTCTTTCCCCCATTACGCTGAAAAAAGGTGGGGTTTCAATTTATAACAGAAACATTTCTCGTATCTAAATACCCTCACATGCCAAATATGGTTCAATTTCCTCGATCAACTCTCCAGTTATACTGAAAATTGAAAGGGAGACCTCTCCTCCCCCTTTTCATCCACCTCTTTGAAGGAGTGAGGGATATTAAATATTCATAGAAGCATTTCTCGTACTCAAATATCGTTCCATGCCAAATTTGATTCCATTTGCTGTTGTAGTTCTTGAGTTATGCAGTAAAAATTGTATGAAACTCCCCTCCCTCTTTCCTTTCTCCCCGCTGGAAGAAGAAAGAAGTCTCAAACAATCATTAGAACATGTCACGTTCCCAAATACCCGCCCATGCCAAATTTGGCTCCATTTGCTTTATTAGTTTTTGAGTTATGTAAAAAATTATAAAAGAGGCCCCCTCCCCCCTTTATATCTCCCTACTGGAAAACGGGATGGGTCTATAATAACAATTAAAATATTTTTCTTATCCAAATACCTTCCCGTGCCAAATTTGGTTCCAATATCTTGATTAGTTTTCGAGTTATATGAAAAATTAGAAGGTAACCCCAATTCCCCCTTCCTATCAACTCATTGAGAGGAGGGAGGGATACCTAATATTCAAAGAAATATTCCTAGTTCCCAAATACCATCCCATGCCAAATATGATACCATTTGCTTGATGCGTTCTCGAGTTATGCAAAAAATTGACTTGTGCTTGGGAGGCCCCTACCCCCCTTCATGAGAAAGGAAGGGGTCTCAAACCATAATAGGAACCTTCCCTGCCTCCAATACCCCACCTACCAAGTTTCACGCAAATCGGTTCAGTAGTTTCCGAGTCTATAGGGAACAGACAGAAAGACAGACAGACAGACAGACAGAAATTCATTTTTATATATATAGATTTACTTGGTGTCTACTAGTCAGGCAACACTTTTTGCTGGGTCGATTCACGATGACGTATTCTCCCTTTTGTGGTGACAATTCGCATGTCCTGTTTACAAAATTTCACGAACGAGAAATGGGGTGCGGCATAATTTTTCGTGTAGCTGCAAGGTCAAGAAATTTACCTCAAAACTCAGTTTAAGGATAGCAAAAACCAAGTTCCATTTTGTGAATTAAATTTAGCGCATTTTTTGGTTTCTCATTTTTATCTCTTTGGAAATGAACAAAAAGTTGAAAATTCGTAAAAAATTTCGAAAATGAGGTTTGTTTATTAAAATGTTTCAGCATGTTTTCAAAACCCTTCTTCAACAAATTTGTTCTGGATCAACCCACTTTGCATTGAAAATTCTGGGAAAGCGCGTCTACTTGAAAAAAAAATCCCATCAAATGTCCAAATGTGGAAACTTCTAAAGAATTTGAATGTGCTGAATCGATTGTCCGGAAATTTTTTGCGTTATTTTGACCGGAAGCTATAAAACAAATGCACATACTTATACGACAATACTATTCAGGGACAGAAGAATATAATATAGGAAAAGTCTCTGGAAAAAAATCCGAAAGAAAAGGCTTCACTATTGTAAATTTGTAAGATATGATTTTTTCGAGGAATAAAAATAACGTCAGTTAAACCACTAATCACACTGATCTGAGACTTATAGTACAAAATTCCTCTCAGTTTTGGATAGAAGCCTCCTATTGTCGACATTGCGTGGCAGCAATTCGAACATGAAAATTTTACTGGTATCGACATTTCCGTTAACTTTCGGTCAGTGCCAAAAATCGTGATCGATTGTCCAGTCAGTGGTCAGTGGTTTAACTTTTAAGTTTAAGTCCATTTATTCCAGCTGGATTAACAAACAAAATGATTGATTTTTCATTATTTGATACTTAAAACATCTAATTTCCTTTTTAATTTTATTTATCCCAAAATTGAGCTGAGAACTATTGCTAAAAACGTGTGAATGAGAATTAAATGAGGACCGAAATGTTTGCTTTGCTTCCTCAGCGTATAGAATTGGAAAATAAAGAATCAAAACAGGAATCGCGAAATGTCAAAAACAGTGAGGCCAGGCAGTGCGTGAATCGACCTATGGATTTTTTGCATTATTGAGGGAGTCTGCATTCAGTTATCCCCAATAACCATAGACTTTTTACAATATTTAAGATCAAGGGTTCCACTAAGATGCTTTGGTTTAAACTTCGTGAGCATCCTAGAGTGGCTCCTTATACTTCTTAACCATTTGGTCCGAAAAAATAATCAGAAAAAATCAATAGTACATGAGCTTTCAAGTCAAAAATAAAGAACTTTCGAGGCGCAAAATGCGTAAAAGAAGCAAATTTGTGCAAAATTATTTTTACCATGTCTTTTTGCGTCGTAGATGTCTCAAACACACGTTAACTTAAAAACCTTTCAAAAATAGGCAAGATAGTCCTTTTCGTAACCAACACAACGCTACTAAAGTTTTGCATATCCGAGCTCTATTAACGTAGATATAAAGTGCCCGGATACTAAATGATCATAGCCTTACTTTACAATCATTATTTTAATGCCATAGCGCTAGTAAAGTGTCGAAAATAAAACTTAAAATAACGATTTGAGATTTGTGTGCATTTAAGCATATTAACTTATTTGTATATATCTCGCGTGGGCTTTCATTACGTCGTATGAAACAAAATGTAAACAAATAGTTTTATTACGAAAAAATACCAAAACTGACATAAACTAGTTGCAACTTCTTTCCATTTAGAATACTTGTAGCTTGGACAACATATTCTATATGTGGAACACAAATTTTAAAGTTGTTTTGATAACTTTTGCAGCAGTTTTCTGTGAATTTTTAAGGTGGTTCATACGATGTAATAAAAACTCACGCGAGATATATTGATTACTGTTTGCATACTCAAAGGCGCTTATCGCGCTGACTTAAATGCGACCAATAATGCATGTTAATGAAAACCAGATGTTTAAGTAATTTGTTGTACGTCGCATTTCTTTCGTAGTTTTTGCATCCCAATAAACCTAATAAAATGGAAGAAATACGTAGGTTTTTCGGATCAAATGTCTTTCAACAAAAAAAAAAAGAGTGCATTTGGTAAAATTTCACAAAAAGAAGAGTACGCCCATTTATCGATCGAAAAAGAGTACATGTACTCTTAAAAGAGTACGCATGGTAAGGCTACACTAGTTGACCTGGTGTGCTTTGCTAAACCTTCGTCGATCGTTCGGCTAGTTTTTTGGCTCGATGCACGGTTTTAGACGATACACCCAGCTTATTTGCGGCATCTCGGAGAGAGAGGTTAGGGTTTCGCTTGAAACTACCGGCAACTCTCTTTGTCGTCTCAGCGGCTTTCTGTTTTCGATTTCCCCCCGATCCAGACTTCCTGGCTGTCGACAAACGGTCTCCAAACACTTTAATTACATTTGTAACGGTTGATTTGGCAACTTTTAGCGATTTTGCCAGCTTTGCGTGTGAGTAGCTCGGATTTTCGCGATGCGCGAGCAAAATTTTGATTCTCTGCTCTTCTTCCTTGGACGGCATTTTGACAAGTGAAGAGTGAATTCCAAAATCAAAATAGGAGCAACATTCTACACACACACACCTTCAAAATGAGGGGTGTTCAGGTTTTTTAAATGCAAAATTGAAAGAAATACGTCAAGTTGATATTGACCAAATTTTGACCGTACCACCCTTTATAACAATTTTGTGGCTAACCGCTTTAGAAAAAAATCACCTTTTTTCGGTAAAGTCTTGAAGTAACTTTTGATTCACATCTGGCAACATCGCTGCGATAGCAATGCGATAAAAAAAAATATTTAAGCTCAGTATTCAAGGTGCAAGTTGTAACTTCGAAGATTTTTTTATCAACATACATCTGATCAATATAAAAAAGACTGGAAGTGAAGTTACATGCATGAATCGTGGCTCCAGAGAGTGATTATTCCAATTTGTTTTTTGTCAAACAAACCTATCTACTCATTATTGAAAAGGATTTTAGACTAAGATTTAGAAAAAGACAGATTTGAAAAGACAATTCAAAACTGAGATTTAGGATGGGTTGGATATTTCACTTTTATAATTATTCTGCTGTTTCTATTATTGTAAAAAAAATAATATGAAAACTTGAAACCTCCACTTTCAAGCAAAACTTGTTTTGAGTTTATTTGGAAAATTTTCCGTCCACCTCTTATCTGGTTAAAGAATAAAACCCACAAAACTGAAAGAGCATCCAACCGAAATTGATTGTCCGTACAACACATTTGAATATATGATTCGAGACGAGGATATTCGATCGAATCTACTCCACTATGTTGGTAGTTGTGCTGACATTCGCTGTCAACGGGACTTTTCCGAACTCGACTACCTTCACAAGAAAAGTGTTGACCACCATTCTTCACTCGACTCGAGAGAGAGTGCCAAGCCATCAGTATTTATTTAGGATGCTGCTGATGTTCGGTAGCATTAAGGAGGGACATCATACCTTTCATCCCGAAATTGACAGACGAGTGAACATTAATGCTTGTCCACTCGGTGAACAAACTTAGCTCCTGAGCGAAGCTACGCGTTTACTAGTGGATAGGAGTAAGTTCTTTTCGGTCGTTTTCCAGTTCATACTTTTGTCGGTCACGTGGAGGGACACCCTCGAAAAGTTAGGATATTGATTTGACTTAAAGCAGGAATCGTTCCTGGAAGTATTTGACAGTTTGCACCTTTGAAAATGGAAATGATCAAAATTCATCGTTTCATGAAGAGTTTGAGTAAAATAAACTCAAATTATGCCACGCTAACTTGAACACCGAACGAAAGAACTGCCCACTTATGACTCCCCGACTTACAACCGTTTTATATGCCATTCATCATGAAAAGTAATTTCGGAATAATTTTACAGGTGATAAAAGTAACACGCACGTCGGTAAAAAGAACACACGTTAATGCATGCTTTCAAACCATATTTCTCGTTTACGTTCTCCCATATGGCTGCAGTTGAATTCAGCTGGGGCAATCACCGATAAATCATTCGACAAAAGCAGCGTGAAAATGGAATGGTATAAAGCATGTGTATAAAAACGAAGAGAACTCTTGACTCCATTGGGAAAACGGAATGGAACTTGAGAGTTGGAAGGAGGAGCCAATCAATATTTGGAACATATAATTTTGTATACTAATGGACAACGTTATTGAAAATGGTGCAGTTGGTTATACTTTTTCAGAATTGGAAACACCAAACTATCCTCGAATTTCAATAACCAACGTGAAAAACAGAATAGCTTGAAACTATTGTAAGTTATAGAGGGCATAAGAAATCCAAAAAGTGTACAAGCAATAGAACCGGTAGTCAAAATAAAATTTAGAAAAAAAATATAACTTTGGAATTTGCCTTAACACAGGGCCGTAGGAAGAACCGTCTCTTGGGGGAGGGGGTTTCGGTGACGTGTTTTTTTCTTATAAGATTTCTGCTGAATATTTTGTACTGAAGAATCAAATTCATTTTAATTTTTTCAGTCGAACCTAGCCTGCTCATGGTTTTTATGCCAACTTTTAAATTCTCTAAAGGAAATTTCCTGCTGAACAACTTTGTCGAAGATTGTTACTTCATATCTTATAAGGCAAGAAATTTATTGACTGTTGAACAGGGGTATGCATTTTTGCATTGAAAGACATTAAATTCAAATGACATCACAGATGAGCGCCAAGACATTGCATGACTACTTTTCATGCAATACTTTGTGAGGCACCAGCAGTGATGTCAACTGAAATTATTGTTTTTCAACGCATAAAGACATACCTCTGTAAGACAGCTGATAACTTTTTTGCCTATTAAGATACGAAGTTACTATCTTCGAAAAAGTTTTTCGGCGGAAAAATTCCTCTAGAGCAAGCTCGGTTCCACGGAATAAACTAAAATAATGTTGATTTTCCAGTACAAAATATTCAATTTTCCCATACGAACCTAAAAGTTCAAATTTACTCGCGTGAACGCTACTTACTCTGCGTAAAATTGATGAATCAAAACGAAGCTTTTTTGACCACAGGATTTGAGAAATTCAAAAATGACCCCAAGTCTTACGTTCAAATCAAATTAGTCAAGCTCTTGAGGAAATTCAAAGATTTCAACCAATCAAATCAATAAAAAAAAATTTTTTTTTTTAAATTGATAAAAACTTTTTGGTTTAAATCTGATTCTCGCAAACTTGATTCACATTCAAGATTTTAGTTTGAAATTTGACTCTTGGGAAAAGCTTAATAACAACAACGGAAAACAAAAAAAAACATCGGACAACAAACAATATGGAACTTCCTGCATTTTTTCTTTTTAAAGAAAGATTACAGGTCTTTTTTAAACAAATGTTCTTCATTAAAAATCAATTCCATAGTTAAATTTCTATTATACACGAATGCCATAATGCTGGTAAAGTGTCAAAAACAAAACCTAAAAACAAATAGATAAATTTTTGAAAATATTTTTTTTTTTTCAAACTCAAGATATGATAAAAAATTATTAAATTATTAAACTATCAAACAACACTTGCAAAACAAATTCAAATTCTACTTTAAATTTGTGATTTTCAGCTAAACTATGGCTATAATTTTTTAAATTGAACTATCATAAAATATTAAAATTCTGTGATCTCTTGCAATTTGATTTCCTCAATGAAATAGTCATCTTGATAATTTTTTCTTGGTTTTAAACTCATTCTTTCAAGAGCTCAATCAAAATTTGAATTTTGAATATTAATTGTGAATCTGCATTCTTAACTTGAATTCCAAATTTGAATTTGAGATCTGTTTCTACATTTCAATACGATTTCATATAAGACTTTCAAATGAAAGCAAAGAAATGAAACGTGTTTTAGAGACCTCTGTCATGAATATATTATGAGGTTACCAGAATTTTTTCGACTCGTATCCGGGCCGGACAAATCCGGGTTATTTTATCTAAAAACCTGGAAAATCCGGGCATTTGATTAAGGATTGTCCGGGCGTATTTTGTCAAAAACCTAGGAATGTTCTATCAAAGATAAAGGAAAAAAGTTTAAATATTTTTTTTATCTAAATTAATCAACAGATTTTGAATTGCCTTTAAGGCTTTCAAAATTATTCATGATTATTTTAATCAAACTTAGTTAAAAACTTTCATTTTGGGCCCATAAACATGAAAATTTTACAACAATTTTTTTTTATTTAAGAATGAGAATGAATGAGAATAAGAATAAACCCGGACAAAATTTGGGATTTTCCAATGAAAACCGGGCAACCGAGCCGGCTGAACTCATCCGTAATTTTATATTAAATATCCGGGCAAACCCGGATAAAACCATGCAATCTGGCAACCTTGAATTCTTATGGGTTTCAATCTGAATTCATTTTTATATTTAAATATTTATATAATATCTATATATCTATATAATATATAGGGGAGAATGAGGATACTTGATCCTTTAGGATACTTGATTGCTTAGCTATATCTCGAAACTGGAAAGTCTTACAAAGATCAAATGTTCTAGAAAAATGTGCCAAAATGAGCAAAATAACAATGCTTGTAGTTTAAATTAACAAAAAAATTGTTTGAGTAATTGAACTTTGTTTAAAAAATTTCTCAAAATGTACCTTGAAGATCTTTTTTCATCACTTTAAAATGTTCCTTACATGGGAAAATTATAAAAAAAAATATTTGTTCCAATGTATCAATCGTTCGAGCGTAAAATGAACTTCATAATGCCATATTTTCAAAGTAATGAAAAACTCTCAACTTTTTTCAGGAAAAGTTTTCTAAAATGTTGATTATAGGTACAATTGATCCCCCTTCCAAACGGCATATTCTTCTTCTGAATTGATCGTTATGATTGCTGATTACGAAATTACTAATATTTATCCAAAAACTAATATTTATCAAACAATTGTCTGAAGAAAAGAGCAAAAATAATAAATTTTCTCTTAATTATAAAAAATAGCGCCTTTAAGTATGCAATGTTATTAGCGTTGAGACAAAGTTATAGAATTTTCTTATTATGTCTGCTATAAATTGTGAAATGAGAACAAGCATGACCAAAATAGTCAATTAACATTCTATCTTGGGGTTTTGTTCGATTTTTATACAAGGATTAGGGCTTCCTGAATAAAAGATCAAGTCTCCTTCAATAGGGGATCAAGTCTCCCATAACTTCTGAAAAATCGCAATTTTTTTACTCCCACGAAAATGCTTCTAGTTCATCAACGGGTTAAAGTATCGTTCTAATTTTTGGGGCATAGAAACTTGAAATTACAAGCTGTCAGAAAATGTCAAAGACGGCGAGTTGCTAAATTGTTCCAAAAAGATATGGTGAAAATAAGAAAAGGGGATCAAGTATCCCCACTCTCCCCTATCTATTATATTATATTATTATATTATATTAAAGGAGAGGATGTCAATGAGGAGTCCCGGCTTCCCGACCTAGGGAGCCCTCGAGTATAAAATAACCGTACTTTAATCATCATAACAAGTACTAGAAATAAAGGAAAGGAAAAAGAAACTAGAAAATCGGAATTAAAAATATAACAGCTAGGAGGGCCTACTCGAAATAATATCTCGAATATTTTCACTCGAACAAAAGCTAAGGAGGCGCCCTAGACTGAGTATTGCAAATTGTTCCCCGCATTTCAATCTGAGCGTATGCTTTGGAATTTTTTAAAAACAAAATCCGGAAAAATCTAGGCAGAATTTAGTAATTATTTGAAAAAAATCAAGAATGAAGTGTAAAATAATAAAATCTAAAAAATTTCATTATTTTTATCGAAACACGTCAGCAAATTTAGATAGAGCTAGCTCAAAAAAATAAGCCCAACTTGAATTTTTTTTGTTTTTTCCTGTGTATAAATCCAGTAAAATAGAGACTTGTGTTTACAATATTATGACAACTGGAAATGTTGAATATCCACCACCAATAAATAAAACATTACGTTATATTATTTAGGTATTGAATTCAGAATATATTTCAGGAGTTCCCAGTGAATGAAGCATGTTGCATGTTTTGAATATGAAATATTTTCTCAACAGTAAAAAAAATGTTAAGGCTTTTACAGTGACTGGAACTACTTTTTATTACCTTTGTCGAGATTTAAGCAAATTACAATACCCAAATATTTCAAATTTACCGTTGAAGGAGTTTATAATTCCCTTTTATCTAAATTGATTTAAAGAGTTAACAAGAAAATATTCCTGAATTTTATCCGGACAATATCAGAGCATAAGCATAGTTGTGAGTATGAAAACAGTAGTTTTTCGATTTTATCGCGGTCAAAAAAAAATGTTTCGGGTAATTTGGCAAAACTAAAAATTAAAGTAGATAAAAGTATTTTTATTGCCTTTAATATATAATTTATAATGTTTTCAGAAGTGAAAACGTTTTGTATCAAAAAATTTTGATCATAAGATGTAATTGTCAAAGAATACTTAACACAAAGGATCGATTCCAGTTCAAATTATTCTACTCTATAGAAATTTTAAGATTCTTCGTAAAATAAAACCATGTAGAATATCAATTTGACATTCTACATCTAATTAGAGTGTATTATTGATTTTTTTTAATTCAACAGTTGTTTGTTATCTCTCTTGTCGATTTTGAAAAATAGTTCAAAAAAAATATTTTCTTTCTGCAAATTTCAAATTTAAATATTTGAATGTACACACCTTCGATTGACTAAAAAGTTTACCTTTTCGAAAAATATTTTGAAATTTGCTCAACTTAGACTTTCAAAGTGTGTTTTTCGAAATTTGCATTATGGGCCGATAATCCTCTGTTTTTCATATGTAGAAAAACAGAAATCTTAGCCCTTTTTACATATTTTAAGGTAACGCTAGCAGAATTTCATTTTGATCTTCCAAGATTATCCATGTAGACAATACTAAAGGCTGTCCAATCAGGATTACGCCCTTTCAATTAAACAAGTTAAACAAATAAATCAGAGACCCTTACCTCTTTTCAAAAACGCCTAAATTCATCCACATCTTTATATGATTTGCATAGCCAAAAAAGTTTACTTTTTTAAAGCGGCTAACCAAACACAAATATCAACACTAGCATTAGCGTGACGTTTAAATACTTATGTCGATTATTACAAGTGTTTTTAATATCCAAAATGACGATTTTAAACACTATTCAGCTAAAGTAAGCAGTTCAATGACATTTTCATATTATTGAATACCTGTAGGTATACCATAACATAAACTAAAAAAAATATGAACAAAGACGCTCTACGCTTATGAACGAAAATTTAGGTCCTGAAAATGGTTTCTGAATGATTTTGAAAAAAGCGTGATAAAATCGAGCGTGAATTTGGCGAGTATTGATAAAATCGAACAGTCATAAAATCAAAAAACTATTGTAACTGTAATGCAAAATTATTGCTAGTTTTTTTTTATCATTATTGAAATTTGCGAAAATCTTTTTTTAATATCTTTGTGTTGCTATATTACATCAAAAACGTGCACATAACTTGAGTCGCAAAACATCTTCAATATTACATCATTTTCACGTTTATTCGATCACTTGTAAAAGATGTAAAAAATTACACCAAATGTATGTAATGTATCAAAGAAAACAAACGAGAGCATAGCAACGATGGAAGTGTTCTGTTGATGTTTATAGGATATTGTTATTAAAATGTTACAGAGTTTTCTGAAGAATTGTGGTTCTTTCTTCAAATGTAGTATTAACAAGAAAATAAAATAAAAAACGGAAAAACGAAATCGTTATCAGTGAAAAATGTTTGCTCTATTTTTATTAGCAAAGGCAGAGATTTGTTTAATGCAGGGATTAGCAAGTTATTGAAACTTATTCTGCGGGTGCGAAGTAAATTTCTTTGTTCCAACTCTGGAAAATGCTTCGGGAAGAAAGTATGTTCGATTTGGCTTTGAAAGCCGATCGCATCTCATCAGAAATAAAATGCTTGCTTCACAAAAATTATATACTCTCACCACACAAAATAAGAACGAAGTTTGATTTGGGAATGAAATCATAGAAGATTGATTTCGAGACTCTTCGTATTAGTCAGCTTTCTATAAAATTAAAAAATGAGAATACTGATTTTTTATTGTTATCATACACATATTCTACATCGATATGAGAAATTGATTACATTAGCGAACCATCAAAATTATCGGCCACACATTACTTGTAACTTCCTCTTTGGTCATTAAGCTTTTTAGTTAGGATCTGGAAGGCGATTTGATCCACATCCGATTAGCACTAGATGAATAATTGGCGATTCCCCATAGTTTTTTTCAGCTGCTTTAGTCCATTTCTTAACTATTTTTAGGTTTCCGTTTCTAAATCATCCAATATTATTGGAAAAGACATTCAGGTTGCCCAATACATTGAGGTAAAGGTCAAAATTGTCCTGATCATTATGATCAATCTGAGCGTAACCGGAAAATGGGGTGAAAACATATTTTCTTCAGCCACATTTTGAGATCCGGATGATGGAATTCCTACAAATAAAAACAAAAACTAAATAAGTAACATATCGATTGATTTGCTAACTTTTTTGCTGAATATTGATAGTACTTACAAATTTCTAAAAAATCTCTGAGCTTTGAAAACTTTCCATAATATTTCGAGTCGTGAAAAATAATAAATGACAGCAGAAACAACCGTGGCTACTTTGGTGTAATAATGCATAGCAGGTTGTGATATTACATTACCAGACGTGCTCAAAATTAGTACATTATTAAGATGTAATATTAGCATCAAAAATATGTTATATTTTTCGAGTACGAGAATTACATCGTTTATCACTAATAATACGTTGAGTGGCTTACATTTTTTTTGCTGTGTATACTTATGTCGATTATTACAAGTGTTTTTAATATCCAAAATGACGATTTTAAACACTATTCAGCTAAAGTAAGCAGTTCAATGACATTTTCATATTATTGAATACCTGTAGGTATACCATAACATAAACTAAAAAAAATATGAACAAAGACGCTCTACGCTTATGAACGAAAATTTAGGTCCTGAAAATGGTTTCTGAATGATTTTAAAAAAAGCGTGATAAAATCGAGCGTGAATTTGGCGAGTATTGATAAAATCAAACAGTCATAAAATCAAAAAACTACTGTAACTGTAATGCAAAATTATTGCTAGTTTTTTTTATCATTATTGAAATTTGCGAAAATCTTTTTTTAATATCTTTAGTTGCTTAAAATGGTCCAATCGGATATCCTGAGGTTCTTTATGAATTTTCATTTTAAATTCTATCATAGATAAGAAATTTAAATTTATACTTCTCCAACTGCAGTTTTGTACTATTTATTAAAGTTAAGGTCTTTTAGAATTGGTACAACCATTTATTTATTTTTATTTATTTATGTTAATGTCTTTGATAATCACCATACAAACATATCTCAAACTAAACACAATTTATGTTCTAAGACTAAGAATAATATTTTCAAATATATCTTTGGACATACTTTCTATGAAGAAAATGAAGGTAATCTTATGATACAGTCCACCAACAATCTTTTGTCACTTACCGTGTCCTTTCACCACAAAATGCTTGTTAATTCGGGTGTTAGTTGATCAAATATCAAGCTTTGCATGAATTTCAGTCATAAAATGCTTCCTCTTTGAGGTTTTCAGGTTTGTTAAAAAATATCATGATTTACCAAAACAATTAGCGTTTTTCAAAACCACAATCATGGGTCAAAATTGTAGCCCGAAGCAATTATTAGTCAAATTGCTCACAATTATTTGTCACATGGAAGTCTATGGCAATATCCGAATATCAACATGGAAATCATCACTTTTCTGGAAAACATTCAGGGGAATTCTTTGATAGAAAAAATACAAGAAACATTTGGGTTGAGCTGTAGCAACCAGTAAATGTTTGCTTTGCTAGCAAAAAAGTGACCAATGATTGTGTGAAATTTGGTAGATGTTGTAACAATTATAGGTAAAATTTATTATGCAAATGATTTTGAAATTTTGCGTTTTATTCGCTCAGTTCCATTTGAAAAACGTAAATTCGTCCTTTTTGCTTATATACCTTTTTGTTTTGTTGGAATTTTTCAAATGTCCGCAAAAGGGGCTTAACGGTTTGAGATGTCGACCTTATTAACATTGGAAATTTTTGCGATAGTTCAACAGATAATTATTAACGTATGACAAAAACTATTCAAATAGCACTACAAGAGTATGGTGGGGTAAAAGTACGACCTTAGTGCTAATCTTTTTTTAGAAAAATTTGCAGTTGTTTTTCCAGAAAACCAAAAACAGTATTTGATTCCTTAGACTTTTATCTCTCTTCTAAAAAATTACGAAGATAATCGATCGACTTACTTGATAACAGTTGAGAGAATGCCTAACTGCTATCAAAACGTACTTTTACCCCACCTCTGGGGCAAAAGTTCGAATGATGTGTGGTAAAAGTACGACCATTCAAAATTCCACAATTCTGCATGAAGTTAAGAGGGAAATTTTTTTATATCAATCTTTGCTTACAGCAGCAGCTTTTGTATTCACTTCTGATACAAATCCTATACATAGGCGAATAACGTGCGCGAGTTCTCCACTTATTGTCCATGTTCAACAGGTTAACGAAATACAGTTCTCATCGTATTTGAGCAATTTTTTTTGCGAACAAGTCTTTGTAGAAACAAAAATATGCGCTGATGTCTCCAATGCATTTTAAAAAGAAGTTAAAACTTTCCGGTCAGATTTATTTCAGTAGCCCCTTTATATCATTCGTACTTTTGCCTCATTTGCAGTTCGTACTTTTGCCCCTTCAAGGTTTCTTGTGATTCACAGTTTATTGTGCAAAACAGAGACATATTAATAAAATTCTTTCTTCGGCATTTGATAGTGGTTGAAAACAACTAAACAGACACTCTAAAACTTTCATTGAAAGCCAGAATTTTGATTGCTCAAACATAGTTGCCGTTATTTTGAATATTACATTATTTATGCAAAAAAGCTACTTTACCTCATTTTTCGGAGTATTTTTAACTCCTACGAAAAAAAAATTATAACTGGATGTAGGCTGTCCAAATCACTATCAATCCACGTCAGAGTTTTGAATTTTACTGTTCTCGGTTTGCGATAATTTCAAAACGTACTTTTACCCGACTCGTACTTTTACCCCACCTTATTCTACTGTTATCAAACGCACATTTTAGTGCATTTTGATGATATTATCGATAAACTAAAAATACAAAAAATCAAGAGTTTTTAACTGGATACAGAATCTGAAGTATAAAAACAAAAAAAAATTTTTTTTGAAAATATGGAATCAGAACCTCTGAAATGAATTTTATCTCATTTAAAATTGAATATTTAGAAAATAGTTACATCAACAATTGAGAAAATTTTGAAAACTATAGCAGAAATCTTAGCGTGGGATTATTATTGAAGATTACAGTAGTATTTCGATTTTATCACTGTTCGTACAATTCTTCATCAAATTCCACTGTACAACTTACTTATTTTGAAGGAGTTTTATAACTAGCCATTCTTCACTTTCTTTTTTGTTTTGTAGTATCACTTCTAGTTCTCCTACCGGTAATATGTTCTGTATTTTTGAAGAATATTTTCGGCATTCCAAAAGTAGATGTGTCACACTATAATCACATTATAATCCTAATACACTCTGAAACTACTGAACCGATCATCGTGAAACTTGGCATCTGAGGGTTTTTGGGGCCGGAGATGGTTTCTATAATAGTTACAATCATAATGGACATATCGTCACACCACAAGTGAAGCATATCAGGCCTTGCTTATGAATGATTTATCTGATTCTCAGTTTTCAATTCTAGATTGTCATTTTGAAGCTGAAGCTGGAATGTTGTTATGAATTGTGTATAAAAATTATGTTGAAAACTTCTAATCTGTATATGAAACAAAAAATCAGGATGGTTTCTTTTTTTCTCATATTCGTAAAATCATAATCTGGATATTGGACGTTCATATGAGTATCAAAAATCATGAACCAAATTGTCCGCGAGTTCGAGCCCAAGAGTAAATATCGAACACAGTTGTACCGGATGAGTTTTTCAATAACTGTCCGCCAACTGCAACGTTGATAAAGTCGCGAATGCCATAAAGATGGTAAAACGACTATAATCAAAAAAAAAAAATAAAAAATAAAAAATAAAAAAAAAATAAAAAAAAAATAAAAAAAAATAGAACCAAATTCGAACAACGATTTCAAAACAACTTTTCATTCCTGTTTTCAAGTAATGATTTTAATCTAAAATCAAGAGTTCTTAACTGGATACAGAATCTGAAGTATAAAAACAAAAAAAAATATTTTGAAAATATGGAATCAGAACCTCTGAAATGAATTTAATCTCATTCAAAATTGAATATTTCGAAAGTAGTTCCATCAAAAATAGAGAAAATTTTGAAAAACTATAGCAGAATTCTTAACGTGGGATTATTATTGAAGATTTTGGCATCAGTTCTGAGTCAAGATTCTAACTCTAGAACAACCTGACTCAATCATCAAAATTTGATGAACAATTTAAAATTTTGAGTGTACTATATAAAACTTCACTTGTTTGGACACTCATGGGGGAGGGGGAGGTTAACTCCTGAACCCTCCCCTCATCCTTTTCTACGGCCATGCCTTAACATTTATTTACTAGGAGAAAAAAGCCTCTGCCAGAAACATTTAGAAGAAATTATCCTCGATAACATAGTATGTATGGAATCCATAAAGCATAAATAATGATTAAAATTTTAACAGAACAATATATCATGATGTCCATTATGTCTAAGCCCGATTTTAAATTAAATTAATTTTTTTTACTTAAATGTTCTTCATCTTCTTCAGCACAGAATGATTTGCGATGATTTTTACCACTTTTTTCAGTCTTTTGCGAAGTTTTCGTTAGAATCTGCAGGCTTCACATGTATTCTCAAATACGATTTGACAAGGTCCTGAAAAGCTTCAATCGGTCTCGCTTAAGGACAATTTGGCGGATTCATCACATTCGGTACGATCAGGACTTTTTTGGATAGGTACCAAGCCATCGTGTCAAATCAGGCCAAAACAGTAGGTACTGGATAGCAGGCGACACGGCTCAGGCGCTTTCGGACGTAAACAGCTGTATTCATTGTGTCAGTATTCACGAACGGTTCGGAATACATGCCATATTCAGATAGTGCTTGCCAACCATTTCAAACCATTGCCAAAGCACGCATAATTTTCCGGTCCAAAGTTTTGTCCACCATTACCCGGTATCTGTCCAATTTTTTTCTGTCGACGAAGCTGCTCTCTCCATACTTCCGAATCGAATTTCAGACCGCTTGAATGCTTACTTCTTACATTTTCGCAAACTGTCTCAAAATGTTGCGGATAGTACACCATTTGTGTATGATATTTTTGAACTTTTCCGGGAAAATGCATCTAATTTTCACAAAACTTATGAAAACTGATTCTCACGATACACAGAATTTTAAGTTGGACTTAAAACAAAAACACCCAGCAGAAACAAGATGTTTAAACGTCATCCCGGAATGAGCAGAGTTGTATCAAAATTTTGCTTAGACATTATGGCACACCCCATACTTATCCAGGGAAATGTAAAATGAATTTCCGCAGCTTCAATTTCTGCATTCAAAAAGTTTGCATTGTCCGTTTGTTCAAACAAAGAGACTAGAGCAGACTATTTGCTAGCAACAGGCGTGAACATTAATTAGACTAAACAGTCAAAAGTTCATCTAGAGTTGCTATAAGTCTTCTTATGGTTAAATGTTTAGATGTTCTATGATGTTTAGAAATGGAACATCAGATGTGGTTACCTTCATCAACTTGTGAACTATTTTTATCCCATAGATGCTATATATAGAAGTATAACTACACACTATTAATTTTTTGGTGTAAATTTATGTCAAATAAGATGCACATAATTGAAGCATCACTTTTGACATAAAATTACACTGGAGAAAACAGAAACGCTTGAAGCCATAAATTCTAAATCATTAATTTTATGACATATTCGACGCAATATTAAATCATCGATGATGTAAGTTTATGTGAAATTGGACGCACACACGTGAAGCATCTTTTTTGACATAAATTTATATCATTTCAAAAATTACATTGCGTTGTGTAACGTTCGATCTATTCTTAAGCCTAGTACACTCGGCAACTTGAAATGCGATCTCGGTTGCTGAGACTTGTTCATGTTTATATTATCAACTAAACGAAGAGATGCTTGTCTCCAGTCTCCCGACAAGTATGGGAGACTTTCAGCAACCAAAATGTAAACATAAACAAATCTAATCAACCGAAATCGCACTTCAAGTTGCCGAGTGTGCACGAGGCTTTAAAAGCAATTAGTAGGAAATTTCATCTTTCATGTTCAAAAGCAATGAAGCTGTATCCGTGGTAAACAAGTTTTATTTCAATAACGTTACATTATTCCTAGTTTATTGCCAATTTATGGTAGGAAATCATTATTGTTTATTGACACAGCATTTATAATTTCGCTTTAAGTTTCTATACATAAGGTAATTTTAATTTGTCTTTAACAACAAAGCGATACATATCATAAGCATATTCGTCTCATGCATAATACAATCTGTAAGTTTAAATTTAGCTAGCAAAGACGATGTGAGCAACTACAGCACTAGAATATGTTCAATTAAACGCCTGAGTTTATACACTCCATTATACAAATGAGTCAAATAGTTCCACATTTTCCACTGATAGCCTTATACGCCTGTATATATAGACAATAACTTTATGGGATGATAATGGTTTCTAAGGCTACGATTAAAAAATACTGATACAGGAGGTTACTGTTAAATTACATAAAAAGGTTTATAGCAACAGATGCTGAAGATATAAACGTAGCAAAAGTTCTAATAAAAAATGAACTTTTATTTTTAATGAATCTGAACTTCATGTCAACATATATTTATGTGCATTAGTCTTTATGAAGTCCAATTATCTGATTCTTTTCAATCTAAGGTCAAATTGGGAACATAAAAAAACATTCACTAATTCGCCCTAACTTTAGCAAAACATGATTATCAAATTATTTTGTTTGGCATGAAAATTCATTTTTAACCTTGACTTGGTAACTTCAAATTCTTCAACGGCATAGATCATAACTCAAATATCAGATCTCTGAGCAATATTAATTGTTCGAGCAAAATTGATTTGTTTGGTTATAGTTTGAAAAGAATACCGAGATGTTAGGAGATTATTATAACCACATTCATAAAAAAATAATACCAAAATAGTATTTCAATCGAGACTGAAGATCAAAAGGAAAAGAAATTAGTCTTGTTTGGTTCAGCAGTTTTCACTGCTGCCAACAATTAAAAAATTAATCGTGAAATTCTTTTCAGAATAAATGGAAAATTACGACAGGCCTCAATTGCAAATTCTGTCTAGTTTATTTGAACGCAACATGATTAGCGTTCCTAATGTAAAGAAACTTTGATGCAGAATTCACCACGATTGACAAAGTAAACATATGAAACTTGAGAAGATTTAAGTGACTTCAAGATAATAACAAGAATCAGAGTTTTACAAATATTGGTATCAAGCAAATGATATTTTCCGTTTTTCTAATTGTAATTTTTACCGCTATTGGATAGACAAAGTACGTTTGAAAACTAAACAAAATACATAAGGAAATGTAAAGAACAAAAATGTACAACACATAATTAATTGCCTACACAAAGGCGTTTAAAAAAAGTCTATAGCATCTGCCTTGTTTTCTCTTCGCTTATTAATAGGTAGGAAATATTATAAATGGGTGATAAATCAATAATATAACAGTCCTTTCAATCAAAGCACTTGGGATCAGAGTGATGTAATTGCCAAAATCATCAATATATAATTTGATTCTTCATATTCATTCTATCTTAAACTGGTAAAAAACCTGAAAACCGATTTTTTTATTTTCATTTTTTCGATAAAATGGAAACTGCTCGACCTCAAAAAATATATGGAAAATCGAACACCTTAACAATTTTTAAGCGCCTTTTCTCGAAACTATTATTTAATCACTTGCGCCTGAACGCCTCAATTTGCACCAAGTGTGCATTAAAGCATAGAGTATATTTTACATGCTAAACCTATTATTGAACTGAGTTAGGTACTTGCACCCTTCTGTTTCTACCTACAAATGTTTTTTTTTAATTTGTTGAGCCTGGCCAAGTGTCAACTTAAACTTAAAAAAGCTAAACGGTTCTATTTAGCGCATGGCGGCAAAAAGTAAAATTTAAGTGCTTACCGAACTATTACCACAATATACTTTTGTGATACTTCACTGCGATTTACTTTTTTGTCTGCTTATAGGATAAACAAATCCATCCAATATTTTGGAAACCACTAGATCAGGAAACTGGATCAGCTGGTTCAGCTCAGCAACTATTTTCGGGGGACCGCTCATTGGAGTGTAAGGGCACCAGCTAGTTCCGGAGCGTGGCTGGGCGACTCTTCGACACTTGCTATCCGCTAGCGGTGGTGGGGATTATGTTTTCCTAAAATATAAAATTTAATTTTGTATTTCAATCACAAACAAAATAGTAAGTCATACCTTGCTGTCCTTGAAGGGCATCGTGTGCAGCGGGAACTCACATTAGAAAATATTGTTCCGTGTCCGTTGGCGAATGATTTTTACGTGGCAGCGTATAGATCCGCTCCCATTGTCGAAATCCATCACAGTTTTAAGTCGATGTCACTATTTCCATCCCCGAACCACACCTGCTTATATAAGCTTTGCGAAAGACGTAAGCAATTTTCCGAAACAAAACAAAACAAAAACCCATTAGCTTTACACACTCATTTTGTTTAGACTTTAATTGTGTTTAAAGGCACATAATTATACATCATTCGAAGCTTAATTTTGGGTCGTTTAGACATTTAGGTTCAAAGTAATGTGAAATTAGATCAGATTTGAATTAGATGAAACAATAATTTAGGTGTTGAAGCGTTTCTGGCTCGTTTAAATTTAGAAAATTTTTGGTGTGTACGTGAGACGAATTTTCCTTTTCAGTCCAGGGACACACTATAAGTGCCTCCAAAATAGATTGATTGTGATTGTTCCAAATAGTCCCTGATTGAATGTTAATCATTCTGACAATGCCTGCCATTGACGAAAACCGTGTCCTGCTTGACTGCCAGTAATGTATGTAGGCTGACCTAAAGTGCATCATAATTATTCCAGACCATCTCATTGTTTTGCTTGGCTGCTGCTGCTGCTGCTAGTACTGGTTTCGAATAGTTTCGAGTTCATTAAAATTAGAGCTATTCCTGGAGTGAGAGCTTACTAAAGCAAGTCGCTGTTAATGGAAATGATTCCTATTTGCACTACACAAAGCTTACAATGAACGCGTTATGGAGCTCAGCGCGTTTGGCACCGTGATCGGGTAATTGAACTCAATTAATTGTAGGTGCCTCCAAACGCAGTACGGTAGCGAGATAGCGAGACTTGCTAGAGGGAAGTTCTGAAGTTTCGAGCTCTCTCTCTAGTGAGACCATCTGTTGCAGTGCAGCACATACATTGCAAATTTGTTGGTTGCATCAGTTGGTCGATGGATTTCATCTGACAAAGTTACATAAATCTTGGAACTGGCGGAGTGATAATGAACCTACATTTGTGCTGGCTTTCCTCGATAATGGCGAACTAATGTCAGTGGTTAAGATAATAATCGAGGTGGGGCTGGTTCAGAACTTTGCATATTTAAACACAAGACGTGCGAAGTTCAATTTTCCTTCGAAAGATCCAATCAATCAAGTTATGCATGTTTAATTCGAGGGTGTTTAAACCTAGAATGATGAAAAGTTGTTTCTACGAAAGCTGTCTCGCTCTTTCAAAAAAAAAAAAGTTGTTTATCCGAGAGATGGCTCAAAGCGTAAAAATTACTTTTATGGAGAATCTACCTGCCTTACCATTTTAATGCTCGATTCCCATCTTTTCAGACTTACTTCCATACTTAATAATCCACCCCACTTCCCTCCACGTTTGAGATTCAGTTTCTAGACCACCAAGACCAGATGATTATCCGCAGGCAGCGATTCACAAAAACGCACCAAGTTTCGCGTTTTGAGATGCGAAAAAAGTTGCAATTTGCACACCCTAATTAGCAACCAGTTGGTATGATGAGATTGGAGATGGGAATGTTGAGATATGAGTTCGATTCTCATTCTCTTGTCATCAATTTTGCATTAAGGAACCTTTTACCACTTTGCATCGGGTCGTTTTCTATTATTTACTGCAGCTCCTCTAGTTGTCGTACCGAGAAACCAATGACTTTTTTTTAATCTGGAAAGTTTGATACCCTAGGATTGGTTCAAGCGTTGAAAAGGTTTTCCAGGATTGAACGCGAGAGAGGGGAAATAATTCCGCACCAGCACGTTGAAAACCTATCATGGTTGTTAGTTTTAATAAATATGCAATTACATAATACTGGGCGTGCAATCAACTGTTATGGCTGGGTTCGTCCAACTGTAGACTGTAAATATAGAGTCCCTGTGTTCGAAAGATTTCTTGTGAGGTAGAAATAAACTATCCGGTCTCTTTTGATCAGGATCCCATACAAAACAGGCGTTATTTTGGACATTGAGAAAACCCCTTGAGCTTTAACTTTCAATGGCGAGAAGGACTAATCACCAAAGCTTTTCAACTCTCGAAATCGACTGGGAATACCATGCTCAAACGTAACCAGGATACATTGACGGGTGTCAAGACCGACCGACCTATTTTAGCTTTTCTCCTCTATTTTCTCACTTTTTCCTGACTCCATTCAAACAAACGATCTGTTCCGCCATTTTTTTTTCACAATTACTACTATCCTTTCGCACGAGACAAAACGCGATCCGTTCACCAAATTTGTTTGTAAACTGATCTAACTTCCTTTAGATTCCTGTCGAGTTTTTATTTTTCATCCAAAACTCTACACAGTTTTTGTCTCTCTGTTTGTCGCACAGCTCAGGGAATTTAGGGGAATTTAGCTCAGGGAAATAAAAACACGTCCGACTGTAACAACGGTTTGATTTATTCTGATCCTTTTCGAATGGGCAGTGGTGCCAATAGATTTATAGCAAGGATACAACATTATGGAAACACAGGGGTGTTTTCAAGGGTGCATCAATTTTTCAATCGTTCACTCTCATTTGAACGAATCTTCTCAAAAACCGAGAGCTGCCGGGAACATGAACAAGTACATGCTCTCTCATGTAAAAGTATTTTCAATTCAGTGATGTTAACCTTCCAGATTCTTTCTGGAGTTTTTGGACTTCTGCCAGACATTTTTTCAGGTTTTCAGACTTCCAGACTTTTGTCATTTCATCCAGACAATTCCAGACTTTTGTGTTAGGACATAAACTGTTCTAAGAAACTAAGGAAACTCTAAATGGTCATGGTATATTTTTTTTAAGTTTTATTAACGACACTTTACCATCCTTATGGCACTCGTGTCGAGATGGTATAATATGGTTATTATTAGAATTATTAGAATTTATGAATTATGAATTCAGAAGTGGTTGAAAGTTTTAAATAATGAGAAATGCTTCGAAGATGTATGTAAAATTGAGAGTCAAACAAAACATGTAACTGATAGCGACAGAAACAAACGATTAGTGGCTATCTGCAACTCTGAGAACTGGCGACCAAAAAAAAGAGCACCACCTTCAAAAGTAAGCTATCCAGAAATTTCCAGACATTTTTTTGTTTTTCAAATTCTTCCAGACTTTTTCGAAAAACAGTTGTGCCAATCTTCTAGCTGATTTTTTCACGTATTTTTCATCAGTGAAATTTATTCTCACTTTATTCCCTACATTCGCATCCGCCTCTATACTCCTGAAGTAATTTGAAACAGTTTGGTTAAAAGTCATTAAACATTATTAAATTTTAAATCTCAGAGAATAGCAATTCATACTAATTTGTTCACCACATTGGACTATCCGATTTCAATCATTATTAATCATTATTAATTGTTCCATAAAAACAGCTTAAAGATTGTTCCTCAAGTCAATTGTTTCTTTATTCATTATTTATTGTTTTAGTTTTTCTTCATTTACCGCTCTTCATTTTGTGTTTTTTTTTTACTTTTGATGAATCTCCTTTTTTCAATACTTCTGCTTTTCTCTTTCCTTTTTTCTTAATATAATTTTGATTTTCAGCTCATGGTATTGTTTTTCATTATTTTTTATGTTACTGAACATTATGCTGCATTTTCCGTTCTTGAACTTCATTGTATTTTTTACTTACCATCGTTCCATAGTTCTTTCATCCTGTTTCTTAATTTTAACTGTTCTTGTTTTTTTTATAAACTCACTTCTAATTTTGCGTTCTTCATTTTCCATTCTCTTCCTTCTCCATTTTACGCAATTCATGTTGATTTTACTCGTCTTCCATAAACTACATTTTTTTAAACATAATTTTTTAACTCAGCTTTTGTGATAATTCATACTTCATTTTCGAACGATTCATGTGCCACTCCCAATTCTCTAATCCTCCGTTTGTCATTCTTAATTTTTTTTTAAAGCCTCAGACTCATTGATTTCGCCGCCTCCAAACGAATGGCCGTACGTAGTACCTTTTTTCAGCACCGCCTCCCACACAAGTACACCTGGAGATCACCGTACCAAACTCAATCACAGATCGACCACGTTTTGATCGAAAGCCGGCACTTCTCGGACATCATCGACGTCAGATCCTGTCGGGGCGCCAACATCGAGTCGGACCATTATCTGGTGATGGTGAAGATGCGCCCAAAACTCTCCGTAGTGAACAACACGCGAAACCGGCGCCCGCCTCGGTTAAATATCGCGCGACTGAAGCAACCTGAGGTCGCGGCAGACTACGCGCAATCGGTCGAAGCAGCGCTGCCGGCAGAGGGCGAGCTTGACGAAGCCCCTCTCGAGGACTGTTGGGATACCATCAAAACAGCCATCAACAGTGCTGCGGAGAACGTCATCGGTTATGTGGAGCGATCTCGACGGAACGACTGGTTCGACGAGGAGTGTAGGAGGGTGATGGACGAAGAGAATGCCGCACGGGCGGCAGTAGTGCAGAGAGGCACCCGTCGAAATGTGGAAAATCACCGACAGCGGAAGAGGCAGCGAGTCCGACTTTTCCAGGAGAAAAAGCGCCGTCTGGAGGAGGAAGAGCTCGAGGAGCTGGAGCAGCTGCATCGTTCCCAAGAAACACGAAAGTTCTATCAGAAACTCAACGCATCCCGCAAAGGCTTCGTGCCGCAAGCCGAAATGTGCCGGGATAAGGACGGGGGTATCCTGACGGACAATCGTGAGGTGATCAAAAGGTGGAAGCAGCACTTCGATGAACACCTGAACGGCGCACATGCAGGAGATCAAGACGGTGGGGCAAGGTACATCGCCGGCGTAGCCAACGACGAAGACGAGCCACTCCCAACGATGAGTGAAGTTAAGGAAGCCATTTGCCAGCTGAATAGAAACAAGTCGGCTGGGAAGGATGGCATCGCAGCTGAACTCATCAAAATGGGCCCGGACAGGTTGGCCGATTGCCTACATCGGTTGATAATCCGGATCTGGGACATAGAACAGCTACCGGAGGAGTGGAAGGAGGGGGTAATATGCCCCATCTACAAGAAGGGCGACAAATTGGACTGTGAGAACTACCGAGCGATCACTGTCCTCAATGCCGCCTACAAAGTGTTGTCCCGAATCCTACTCCGCCGCCTAACGCCACAAGCAAACAGATTCGTGGGAAGTCATCAGGCCGGCTTTATGGAGGGACGGTCTACGACGGACCAGATATTTACATTACGGCAAATCCTCCAAAAATGCCGTGAACACCAGGTCCCTACGCACCATCTATTCATCGACTTCAAAGCCGCATACGACACGATCGACCGTAACGAGCTATGGAAAATCATGGACGAGAACGGCTTTTCCGGGAAGCTGATCAGACTGATCAAGGCGACGATGGATGGAACGCAGTGCTGTGTGCGGATTTCGGGTGAATTGTCGAGTTCATTCGAATCGCGCAGGGGGCGTCGACAAGGTGATGGTCTATCCTGCATGATGTTCAACGTGGCGCTAGAAGGTGTTATTCGACGAGCGGTGGGTGAAATGCGGGGCACGATTTTCAACAGATCCAGTCAACTTATCTGCTTTGCCGATGACATTGATATAGTCGGCAGATCATCTGCGGCGGTGGAGGAAATCTACCGCAAACTGAAACGCGAAGCAGGAAGGATTGGGTTGATGATTAATGCGTCTAAGACGAAGTACATGCTGGCGTGCGGATCCGAGGCCGACCGAACCCGCTTGTCCAGTAATAACAAGGTCACGATCGACGGCGACGAGCTGGAGATAGTCGAAGACTTTGTCTATCTCGGCTCACTGGTGACCGCAGACAATGACACCAGCCGTGAGATCCGGAGGCGAATTATCAGCGGAAGTCGTGCCTACTATGGACTCCACAAGCAACTGCGGTCGAGAAGACTTAGCCCTCGCACGAAGTGTAACCTGTATATGACGCTTATTAGACCGGTTCTTCTCTACGGGCACGAGACATGGATATTGCTCGAGGAGGACCTGCGTACACTCGGAGTATTTGAGCGACGAGTGTTAAGAACCATCTTTGGCGGCGTACAGGAGAACGGAGTGTGGAGGCGAAGGATGAACCACGAGCTCGCGCGCCTCTACGGCGAACCCAGTATCCAGAAGGTGGTGAAAGCTGGCCGGATACGCTGGGCGGGACATGTTGCGAGAATGCCGGATGACTGTCCTGCAAAACAGGTGTTCGCTACGAATCCGGTAGGAACAAGACGAGCGGGGGCGCAACGAGCGAGGTGGTTAGACCAAGTGGAGCGTGATCTGGCGAACGTGGGGTGCCGGAGAAATTGGAGAACGGTTGCTATGAACCGAGTGAATTTTAGGAATTATGTTCGTCAAGTTATGTCGTAAGACGGAATACTATGTAAATAAAATAAAATTGTTTTTAAAACCTTAATTTCTATTCTACCTTTTGCTCATTTTCTTTTTCTGCACAGTATTTTGTATTCTCCAATTCAATTATCCTGTTTTTAAAAATCTTTATTTCTAATTTTCTTGTGTTATTCTCCAATTATCCATTTTTGGTTCTCTCGATCCACTGTATTTTGTCATTTTTTACCTTCAATCCATTTCTTGTTGTTAACCCCCATTTTTCATACTCCGTTTTTCATTGTAGATTTTCAGTTCCGTGTATGGTTTCATTCATTTATTTTTTTTAAATGTTTCTTCTGCTTTTTTTCACTCACGTTTTTCGTTTGTCGATAACCAAACTTTTTTTTTCCTCCTCCAATTTTCCATTTTATTTTACTTTTTAATTTTCGTTTTGCTCTTTGTTGGTTTTTTTTCTGATCACTATTTTTCATTTTTTCATTTTCTTTTCAATTATTTAATTATATCATCCCTTTAAAAAAAAACTCTTTATCTCCTTTCCCATTTTCCATCCTTCATTTCCTTTTTTGTTATTTTTTTTCCTTAAATACCGGTCATTATTCTCCATTTCCAGTTCCCAATGAACCTCCTTCTTTTAATTCTTCTATTTTCCATGGCATATTATTTTTTCCTTGATTTTCAAATCCGAGTATTGGACCGAATGTCAAAAAGGTCCTTAATAAAAAATAAAAAAAATAAAAATAAAATCCGGGTAAAATCAATTTTGTTCTGATTATTATTTCTTCTAAATTTTTTATACGAATGAGGTCTAACATTCTATTTGCTGTTTCTCGTTTTTTTTCATCATTTTTTCTAATTTGTTTGTCTTCCACTTATTTTACTTTCTC
Organism: Uranotaenia lowii; assembly: GCF_029784155.1. Classification (NCBI taxonomy): domain Eukaryota; kingdom Metazoa; phylum Arthropoda; class Insecta; order Diptera; family Culicidae; genus Uranotaenia; species Uranotaenia lowii. Next base: position 121,789,889 of record NC_073693.1, on the reverse strand, counting down.
TATATTTCATGCTTTTCTCATATTATTTGTCATTTTCCATTTTACAGAACCAATTTTGTTTTTCAATTCCTTTCACTTCCTTTTGCACTTTTGTAATACTCACTTTTTTTTAAAACAGCATGATTATTTCTTTTCAAAATCCATTTTCTTTAAATTTGCCATTCATAACTCTCCTATTCCCTTTATTTTAAACCTCCATTTTTCACAATCCATAGTATGGATTCCATACTGATTATCTTAAACATCGACTCTTTCCTATTTTTTAAACTCCGCACTTGTGATAAAACTTCATTTTCTAATTCAATTCGTTTGCCATTCTCTATTTTCTTATCCTCCGTTTTTCAATCTCAATTATTTTGAAACTTCAATTTTTAAACTACCTTTTGCTCATTTTCTTTTTCTGTACAGTATATTGCATTCTCAAATTTAGTCATTCTATTTTGAAAAATCTCATTGTTTCAGTTCCCTTTATTTTTCGTTTCCTCTCAAACTATCTCCTGCTAAAAATTTCCATTTTCTAGTTCCGTTTTTCATTGATTTTTTTTTAATTTTTGATTTTCAACTCCGTGTTGATTTCTTCATTATTTTATTTTAAATATTTGCCTAATTATGCTTAATACTTTAAATTCATGCTGTTTTTACTCTAATCATATTTGATTTTTTTTTTTCAAATTTTAAATTTTCCTTTTTTTCCCTTGAAACTTTTCAAACATTCATTTAATGTTTTTTTCTATCGTAAAAATCTATCGACTTGTTGGATAATGAATAAATGAATGAAATTTTCGGCGATTCAGTCACGAAAAAAACTTAAAACGATTTTTATTTCTTCATCCAACGTTTCGGCATTTATTATGCCTTTTTCAAGGAGTTTATTAATATAACATAATTAATGATGTGTTTAAAAAGGTGTTACAATATACGGTGTACTTACTGAAATTTCTCGTATTGATTGTCCAATAAGTTTTTTAAATCTGCTAAACTGTCTAATCGGGAAATGTAAGACCAGTTGTCTGTGGTCGTGGTGTATAACAAAATATTCAAAGTTGAGCTTTCTACTTGCATGCAATCTTCCTTGAAATCTGTTCTACTTACTATTGATCTGGTTGAGATGGATTTAAAACTTTGCAAGTTTTGAAAACGAAAACGGATATAAAATGATTAGCACTATTTTGGATGTTGTTTTCCACCTAGCCACTACTGATGTTTGTTGTATTTTGTGTGTTTGTTGGATTTTGTGTGTTTGATGTACTATTATGTGTATTGGTTTGTTTTTGTTTGTTTTTGATGGAGTTGAAAATGCCGGCATAGATGACACTGAGCCCTTCAGTATCAATCTTCTTGTTGACCATGTTGCCATTCATCGCGATGTGACACATTTCTAAAGTTTGTAGACCGGAAGTAAAATTGTGACGATCAATTGTCCTCGTGCTGTTCAAATCAAAGGAAAAAAAAACAAAACATTAGAAATGTGTCACATGGCGGTGAATGGCAACACGGTCAACAAGAAGATTGATACTGAAGGGCTCAGTGTCATCTATGCCGGCATTTTCAACTCCATCAAAAACAAACAAAAACAAACCAATACACATAATAATACATCAAACACACAAAATACAACAAACATCAGTAGTGGCTAGGTGGAAAACAACATCCAAAATAGTGCAAATCATTTTATATCCGTTTTCGTTTTCAAAACTTGCAAAGTGATATATCCATCTCAACCAGATCAATAGTAAGTAGAACAGATTTCAAGGAAGAATGCATGCAAGTAGAAAGCTCAACTTTGAATATTTTTTTATACACCACGACCACAGACAAGTGGTCTTACATTTCCCGATTAGACAGTTTAGCAGATTCAAAAAACCTTTTGGACAATTAAAACGAGAAATTTCAGTAAGTACACCATATATTGTAACACCTTTTTAAACACATCATTAATTATGTTATATTAATAGACTCCTTGAAAAAGGCATAATAAATGCGGAAACGTCGGATGAAGAAATAAAAATCGTTTTAAGATTTTTTCGTGACCAAAATCGCCAAAAATCAATTTATTGATTTTTTTTCTATCTTTCATGCACTTTTCTAAAATTTTAATTTTCGTATAACATATGTTACATTTTTTTTCTTTTACTGTTTTCAATTTTCAATCTTCTCAGTATTCAAATATCTTTTTTTTTTAAACATTCTTCCTATACCGCATACTTCATTTGTCATTCTCCATTTCTTTTTTGCTTAAATAGTTTAAAATTTTATTTTGCTTTATAATTTCATTCACTTTTTTCGTTTGTCGTTTATCAACTCCTTTTTTTTCTTCAATTTCCCATCTTAGTTTTATGATATTTACGTTAAGCGCTTTGGTATTTGTTTATTTGTTTCCATTTACTATTTCCGTTTCCATTATTCAATTACATCATCCTTTTTGAAAGCTCTTAATCTCATTTTCCGTTTTCTCCATTTATTTTCGTTATCTATTTTTGTTTCCTCATTAATCGGTTATTATTTTAAATTTTTTTTCTTTAAATGAATCTTCTATTTTCAATACTACCGTTTCCGTTGTATATTTTTCATTTTTGAATTGCAACTCCCGGTATTGTTTTTATTCTCTTTATTACATATCTTATATCTTTCATTCTTGTACACCACTCTTTTTTAAGCTTTTTATCTTTCATTTCTTATTAATAGTTTTTATCTATTCTCCTATTTTTAACGTTTTTCATTTCCTCCATTTACTGCTAAGTATTTTCCATTCCCCTCCCAATGAAGGTCCTATTTTCAATACTATCATTTTCTACGGTTCCTTTCCTTGATTTGCATCTCCCGGTTTCATTTTTTGTTCTTGGTTTTACTATTTCTTCATCATTTTCTTTATACGAATAGGGTTCAGCATTCTATTTGATATTTCTTGTTTTCTTTTTAATCATATTTCAAATTTTATGTCATTCATTGAACTAACTTACTCACCTGTTATTTTGCTTTCCCTAACTGTTTTGTTCCATAAAAAATGGGCGTTTTTTTCCGAGAGTTTGTCCAAACAATCGCTGAAAACTAGAATCAAAGTTTGCTTTTTGATAATATTTTACTAAAATACATACCTATATGTTCGGCTTAGTAACGCTTACTTTTCTTTTGGTGTTTGGTTTGTTTTGAATTATTCTTTTTTTCTGGAACCGGCTTGAGTATTGCTCTTTTGTTTGAACAAATGGTACCGAAATTCCCAATAAAAAAAAGTGCGTCGTTAAGCGTCCTTAAACTTTATCAAATAATCATTTGACATGGTTCTTATGTTGCATCAAGGACAAAGGAGCCACCATTCAGGTATCAGGTATCAGAATGGGGGTAGGCTTAATAGCGGCACGTTATCCAAACATACGGGAAAATTGTGCCTAGCCTTTTTTATCCAAGATTTCATCATTTACCTGAGAAACATGAAAAACCTATAAAAGGAAGAAATAAAATTCAATCTATTTAAGATGGCATAAAGCCTTTCCACTAGGGATTATTAGCATTAAAGCTCTTTTCTACATTCGGTAAGGAATGATAGAATGTTTTTTAAGTTTAATTTCTTAAACTCAGATTCGCTTAAAGCGTAAGATCCCAGAGTACGAAAACGTAGTCTGGCAAATGAGGGACAGTTACATATAAGATGGAAGGGATCTTCCACATCTGATTCACAACTACCACATACTGGAGATTCAGCACGCTGAATGTTGTGCGTGTGATAGTTGAGTTTACAATGACCGGAGAGTGCTCTGATCAAGATGCTGCAATGAGATTTATTTAAAGTTAATAAGTAACTCGATATGATTGGAGATGGTTTTTCTAAAAATAATTTAGTTTGACGACAAGTGTCCAACTCTTCCCAGTATCGTTCATGCTGGTTAGAGGACCAAGTTTGAATTTGGTTTCTGAACCAACATGGCGATATTGGGACAGCCGGCTCTGGTCCGTAAAATTCCTTTTCCGACCCAGCTCTAGCAAGTTCGTCGGCGCATTCGTTTCCAAAAATTCCCTTATGTCCGGGTACCCATAGAAGGTTTAATCCATTGCCTTCAGCAAGTTCTTCGATTGCTTTCCGGCATGCGATTACCAGTTTTGATCTAGAACTGGAAGCACTGAGTGATTTTATAGCTGCTTGGCTATCTGAACAGAAATAAATTGTTCTGAACATAATCTTCTTTTGAAGTGCAATTTGCACTCCATACATAATAGCATATAGCCATGGCCGTAGGAACGGGGAGGGTTTTGGGGGTTAAACCCCCCCCATGAGGGTCCAAAAAAGCAAGCGAGGTATTCTACTCTACACTCAAAATTTCAAATCCATGATCAAATTATGATAATAGAGCCAATATATTCAAGAAATACAATCTAAAAATTAATGCCAAAACCTCAAAAACCCATCCCAAGTTCGAAATTTTGCTACAGTTTTCAAAATTTTCTCACTTGTTCATAGACTAAGGTTGTCAGAATTTTTTCAGCACGTATCCGGGCTGTTTTATGATCAAACCAGGCAAAATCTGGGTATTTGATTTCAAAATTTCCTACCAAAATCCAGGCAATAACGGACAATTTTGATCAAAACTAAGGAATTGCTCATAAAAAATCATGAAAAAAAACTTGAGAAAACCTTCCCTGACTATTTTTATTTTTGAAACTTGCTTCAAAAATTTCGGACGCATGAATAAAAAATATTTTACAACTCAATTTGTTTTTTTAAAGTTTGATTTAAAATGAGAATGAGATTCAAACCCAGCAAACCCATATTAATTGTCGGACAATCTGGCAACTTTATCATAAAAATGCATGTCTGAATATTAAATTTTAAATTAAACCCATTTTGGGGGTTCTGATTCTATATTCCCATAATCAAAATTGTATTTCTACATATTTTCGTATTTTTGATTCTATATCAAGTTTAGGATTCTTGATTTTCAGTTCGATAAGCATAAGAAATTAGGAATGAAAAGCTGCTTTCCTGATTCGGTTTTGCATTTCATATCAAATTTGAATAATGTTTTTCGAAAATCATTTGCATTTTCAATATTTTGATAATTATTTTCCGAATATGAAAATAAGAAGAATTTTGTTTTTCATTTTAAATCAACCTTCTCAAACTTTATTCTAAAAGATTCGGAAATCGTATTTTTTGTACATTTCAGAAATAGTATAAAAATTCGGAAACAGTTCAATTTTTGAATTCAGGTTCAGTATTCAGATTTAAAACTCAGGAATGAGTGGACGAGTTTTTCAATGAACATAAAATTGTAAAAGAATTCAAGAGAACATGAAAATAAAAATTTGCTTGTCAATTTCCAGATTTAATTTTTTTTAATCCGGAGAAGTTTGTACACACAATTCAGTTGAAAATCACAGATATAAAGTAGAATTTGAGTAAATTTTCTATGTTTTGTTGTATGCAAAATATCCCAAATTATGTTTTATAAAATTACCCACATGATATTCATTATGGAATTGATTCTTTATGAAAAATATTTCCGGATGAAAAAACCAGTATATGATCTTCACCTAAAAAATCTACACAAAATTCAATATTTTCTCGGTGTATTGATTAACATTATGGATATTGAAGTTTTTCTTAAAGCTGAATTTCAAACTGAAATCATAAATTTAGTTCAAGTTTTTTGAAATTTTTTATTTATTTTCTTCAAAGGTTAAATTCTTGGAATTTGCAAAAAAAATTTGGAAGATTGGGCTCGTATGATCTGAGCATAGAATAGGTTTTTTTTTAAAAAAATGAAGGCTTGCTTCAAAAGAACTTATTTTATGCCTCGACCTACCAGACTCTTAAACAAATTCTTAAATTTTAACTTTCGATGAAAGCTAATTCCATATTTTGTTTCAAAAGGTTACAAAAAAAATTAGCTCATCTTTTAGGCTAAGGACAATTTTTCTAAAGTTACGTTTTAATTCAAAAACTATTAATGAAAACTTAAAAATAAATAATCATATAAATAGTAACAAATATAATTTGTTTTTTTTTCGTACGATGTTGGGCAAAACATCATAGGTAAAAATCAGTCTCCAAAACCCCCCCCATGAGTCGGTTCTTCCTACGGCCCTGCATATAGCTCAGCCTGAAAGACTGTACAATATTTTCCTAGAGGTTGAGCATATTCTATGTTCAACTCGTGACAGTAAATTCCTGCACCTGCACGGCCGTTTGATAATGAACCGTCAGTATAGAATACAATATGAGAGGACATTTGGTCCTCTACGAAACCTGATAACCATTCTTGAGGAGAAGGAAATTTGACTTTAAACCCCATGTAGGGAAAACTACTCGAGAGTGTTAAATCGTTTGGCGCTAGATTAAACTTGTTTAATCTAACTAATTCAGGCCACACATTTGTATGATTCGATGATCTTTCGATATTTCCTGACAGCCAGAGACCAACTGCCTGTAGACGAAAAGCACATGAGAAGGCTTCCTGTTTTAGGAACAAGTGTAGAGGTTTGATAGAAAACAGAGCCTCTAGTGCTGCAGTAGGAGTTGTAGTGAACGATCCGGACATCCCCAAAAGACACATTCTTTGAAGGTGATTTAGTTTAGTCCGAACTGTTGCAACTTCTCCTTTCTGCCACCACACTAGACACCCATAGGCCAGAATTGGTCTTACTATTGTGGAGTAAATCCAGTGAATATGTTTGGGTTTGAGTCCCCAGTTTTTTCCGATTGCACGTCGGCATTGTCCGAAGGCCATGCATGCTTTTTTGATTCTGAATTCGATGTGATCAGACCAGTTTAATTTGGAGTCAAGAATGACACCCAAATATTTAACTTGATCAGACACGGTGATTTCGGAACCATAAAACAGCAGAGGGCGCACCCCGCGGGTGATACGTTTTTTAGTAAATAAAACAATATTAGTTTTTAGAGGATTAACTGAAAGTTCTACATGAGAACACCATCGTTCAACAGAGCGCAGAGCTTGTTGCATTATATCAAATAATGTGCTTATGCACAAACCTCTTACCAGCAGAAGATAATCATCTGCGAATCCATAGGAGGGTATTCCACGGTCATTGAGTTTTCTCAACAAGCCGTCTGCAACTAGGTTCCACAAAAGAGGTGATAGTACACCTCCCTGTGGGCAACCACGTGTGCTAACTTTTGTTATTGAAGCCTGTCTTAAAGACGAATGAAGATTCCTGTTACTAAGCATTGCGCTAATCCAGTTAGTTATAACACTAGGCACTCCATGAAGTAGTGCCGCATCCATTATTGATGTAAACGAGACATTATCAAATGCTCCTTCTATGTCTAGAAATGCTCCTAGACATGATTCTTTCTGTGAAAAACTATTTTCAATATTATGTACGACGTTGTGCAGAAGAGTTAATGTTGATTTTCCTGTTTGGTATGCATGTTGTGTCGCATTAAGCGGATGTTGGACAAGGCATTCTTGCCTGATATGATGATCAATTAAACGTTCAAGTGCTTTTAATAGAAATGAACTTAGACTAATAGGACGAAAGCTTTTGGCTTCGTCGTATGATGATCGTCCCCCTTTAGGGATGAATTTCACGGCTATCTGCCGCCAAAGTTTAGGAATATATCCATGAGCAAAACTGCTTATCATTATTTTTCTTAATGTGTGTTTGAAATGATCGAAACCTTTTTGAAGCAAAACTGGAAATAAACCGTCACTTCCAGGAGATTTGTATTGAGCAAAACCATCGATTGCCCATTTGATCGATTCTGTAGTAACTATTTTCCGAGCAAAATGCAAGGAATCTAGACTTCCAGAAAAGAACTCAGGCTCCATCGATGAATCTTGATCAACACATCCTGGAAAGTGAGTATTGAATAGACAACTTAATGTTTCTTCGTCGTTTGATGTATAATCACCACTAGGGGTTTTAAGGTATGAAACCTGATAATCTTTTGATTTGGCTAAGACTTTATTTAACCTACTTGCTTCGTGCAAGCTTGAAATGTTTGTGCAGTAGCTCTGCCAACTTGAGCGCTCGGCAGCTCTTGTTGCTTTCCGGTAAGCTCTGCGAGCCAACTTGAAGGCATCAAAACCTTCCGTGCGCCTTCGGTTCCAAGAGCGTCTGCAGTTTTTTCGTAATTTACTGAGATTTGAGTTCCACCATGGTGTACTGGTTTTGTTGAATTTCAACGTTCGTACGGGACACGCTTCTTCATAAGAATTTAAAATAATTTCGGTGGTTTTCGCAACCACTTCATCCAACTCAGAAGGAGTAGTAATTTCAGGTGTATATCCATGAAATTTAATAGCAATATGCTCTAAATATAGGTCCCAATTAGTTGTTCTTGGGTTTCTGAATGTAATTGTTTCTAAAAACTCACCTGAGTGTTCAAAATAGATAAACCTGTGGTCAGAAATCGATTCTTCGTTAGGCACATGCCAATTTGAAATTTCCTGAGAAATTGTTCTAGAACAAAGTGTGATGCCAATCACCTCTTCTCTGTCACACCTAACAAAAGTTGGTTTATTTCCTACATTCAGAATTTCTAAATCAGTGCTGCTTAAATATTCCATTAAATTTAAGCCTCTCAGATTGATATCTGAGCTACCCCATACAAAATGATGGGCATTGGCATCACAGCCAATTACAAGAGGTATATTTTGTGATTCACAGAATGAAACGACATTTTTTAAATCATCCGTAGGGGATGATTGTTCATATGGTGAGTATGCTGAACAGTAGACGTATTTTCTATCAGGCAGCGAAACCTGAACGACGCAAATATCTCTTGTTGTTAGATTGGGTATAAGTGTTGCATTTAAAGAATTGTTTATCAATATACATGCACGAGGCATTATTCGGGCATTAGTCATTCCAATTACACTGAACACAGTAAAGTTTGGTTTGAGCAAATTCCCTAAGTAAAAAGTTCCATTTCGGAAATAGGGTTCTTGGACCAAGGCGATTGATGCAGTTCCATTAAGGATTAAACGACATAAGTTAAGTGTAGCGGTTCTTTTGTGCTGCAGATTTATCTGTGCAATCTTAATAGAAAGCATTTCTATCAAAGAATTCCACACATATTTCCATCACACACAAGAACCTCTGCACCTTCATATCGACGCATGAAGCGGGGTATCCCATACAGGATGAAAATTTTAAAATTGTGTGTATAATCTGAATCCCGCGAGTTGCCAGGAAAAATACGGCCCTTTGCACCAGTGCCTGGCTATAGTGCAGACCTTAACAACGTTCTGCTTAAGATAGGATTATTATACACCCTCCTACCCCCACTTTGGGGCCCGCAGGCACAGAACCACCTTGAAGCGGGTGTTTACAAAATTTAGGAGAATACAACTCGTGCATGCGCATTAATAGCAATAAGCACAATTGGTGAATCCTCCCTGAAGAAACTTGGCTTGGAACCAAACCAAGGTTCCCCCCTCCCAATGTGATAGTCGCATTTGAAGAATGACTAACGCATATGGGAAGTACTGGATAAGTCGCCTTTTACGACGTGGACCAGTATCCCAGTGGTAGTATTCTATAAGCCGCCACCACACAGCCATCAAGGACAAAGGAGCCACCATTAGGTTAAGGGATGAATCCCGAAAAAAAGGAACCACCATTGTTTTAAATTCGAAACAGGTTATTTTTGAAATAATCTTTTTCGCTGGTTGGAAGTACAAAAGTACCTTATTTGAAACGATTTTAATATGGATGTTAACTGAATACATCTCATGGAAAATAAACTATAGTTTTTTGTTTTTTTTTTTTGTCTTAATTAAAGAGAGTTTTTTGTTGTTTTTTCTGCTATTTTGGCAACTCTTCACCTGTGGGAATAAAAACTGAATTATTTTTGTAATATTTTGCGTTCTAAAATAAAAGAAACAGCCAAGTATCAGATTAAGATTTTTTTTTTCAACAAAAAACTCGTTAAGAAGGTCTTGTGCCGTGCTATGCCAAAGGAGTCAAAACAGCAGCCCATAGATTGGCAAACTGTCATAATTGTATAACGCAACGTGAACAGATAAAAAAAAACTTTGGAAGGTAGCGAGTCGGACGCAATCTTCTGAACTTTCCACAATCTTCACCATCATTTCCATAGTGGCTCCAGAGAGTGACACAAACCACTCTTTTGATATTTTCATTCAACGTTGAGAGGTTTCCACTCAGGTGGGTACTTTCTTGTGGGGTACTTTTTATTGTTGTTTTCGTCTTTTATTGCACTATAGTGATTAGAAAATGAATGTTAAATTCATCGATACGTTATGATACGATTCCCAATTTTTTATTTGATTTTGGTTAATGAATTTAATTGGATAAAAGCTCATAGTCTCGAGTAAAATATTGCTTCTAAAATGCAATATTCTTAGGAGAAGCGAAACCTCACTCTCACTTGGCAAAGTATCAGCAGCAACAGGTTTCTCGAACTTTTTTCATCGCGCTTCGGTAGCACCTGTTCGAAATCCAAACAAACAAGAGGAAAAAATATTCTCGCTATCGGGGTTTCGCCTTGGAATGCCATCAGCTTGGTGCAGAGGAGGAGAGAAAAGTTGTACTGCACTGCAGCCCAGCAATATACAGCTTTAAGAGAAAGTTTTTTTTTATTCTATGTATGGAATCCGTCAAAGTTTTTTGATTGTTCAATTTCTTCATTGGAGCGAAAAAAAATTATTCATGGTCCGTGGGTGGTGAGAAATATCTTTGGGTATTTTGTTTTTTATTTATTTCGCTTCGATTCTGCCGGTACCCAATTTCCGGCAGCATAAACAAATCCGTGCCTGCATAACGCACATAAAATTATCATAACTTTGACGATTTAATATTGCCCGGGCCGCGTGAGACCGGTGGGTAACTTGAATGATAATTTGGTTTCATTCACTGCCTTCAAGGTATTTAAAATGAGAGTTAGAATTAACTGCCACCGTTTATTGAATAAAAGCATTCTCGACCAATTTTCAGGCAAAATAATTTTTATTACTATTTTATCAGGAAAAATGCAAGATAATTTGTTTTTTAATAGGAAGGAGAGTTCAGTATTGAGAATATTTTTTAAACGTTTTTAAACATAATTTTGAAATTAATTCTGAAAAGTTTCCATTTCAAATATATTGAAAATAGAAATGAACCTGAACAATTTGGGATTTTTTTTTCAAATTGTTTAAAAGTTGGCTTTCTCCATTGACTCTAATTTCAAGTGTCTTTAAAATTAAGTGTCTACACTTTCGCTTACACTAGATTCTAGAAGATATTTCTTCTGAAATTTTAGATTTCTTACAAACAAACATTTCAAATTCGAGTTGGGGTGAGTAAACTATACACACTGTCATCAATCAGCGTTGAAATGGTTCGACCACATGTCAAGAAACAGATCAATAATATTTATAACAGAGCTGTCTCACACGAAAAATGCTACGACAACTTCCGTTACGCTAGGACGACGAAAAAGGCAGAAAGAAACGGTTGAGTTATCTTATGATGCAAATAAAAACCCCGCAAAACAATGAATCCAAAACCTCACAACTCAGAATGTTTAAAAAAATATGTATAGGTACACCACAAGCCAGCCCAAACAACATGGCGAATGGAACGACGAAACGAAAAACTTTTTCCCCAGACAAACGTACCACACACCGATAACTGGTTGCTCCCCAAGAGTAAGTTTTGGAGAGGACGTCGGCAGTTGATGTAGTATAAACATTCCGCGGAATTGAACAGATGCGCGAGTAGCAGAAGGTATCAAGTCGGTTTCGCGCCGTTTACAGTACAGCGATAAATCTGCAACGCGCCATGTGTCTCTTCCGGTTGACGTATTAGTTAGTTGGGAGGGATGCACTGACTCGAAACGGGACGCCATCTGGCAGCATCCGCGTTTGTTGTGCGATTTTGGGATTTTAACCCCGGACCTAACGAATTCAACGTCGAAAAACAGGATAGTGACATCTCAATTGCTGCTGGCAGGCACAAATGGTGCTCATTAGTTCAAAAAGTGTTGAAACAAAAATATTCAATGGTTTGGATTTTTTAAATATTTAAAGCTTAAGCTGATTTCACCAGAGTATTCTCGGATTCTCAATTGAACGTATGTTATGAATTTTTATTATTGCGGAAATTGTACCCGTTTAGACTCCTGAGCAAACAATTTTAAGTAGCAAAATTTTTTCACATACGCACGTATAGAGAATCGATGACAGTTTTTCAAATCAACCGTTGCTAGCTTCTGATTCTCGAATCACATTTCTAAACTTTTTTTTCTTTTTTATTGGAATTAAACACGTCGTGTCTAGGATTGCTTGATCTTCTGCAAAAGATCGATTCCAAAGATGGATCCAGCTGAATGGTTCCAGGATCCACCTAAAAAACCGAAGCAAAAGGATCGATCTCTGCAAAATCGATCTTTTTATTTTTTCTTAAAAAAGGGTGTTGTTTGGGCGCTGCTTTATGCTGAAGTAAACAGTAGAAACGACAGGAAAGCTCAAACATCTATAAATCAAATGTATAAGTACCTAATATAAAAATACATGTTTTAAAATTTAACATCGGAATGTTTAACTTTTCATGACTTTAGATGAATGTTTATGACAAATAAAAAAGTAAAAATACGGTTTTCTCCATAGGACATATTAACAAGATCTAATTATAAGCGCGTTCGAAAGAAAAAAAGTATAGATAAATATTGTAACTTGGATGATAAATACCATCCAACAATTTCAAGTAAGTTCACTTGATAAAATGCTTGTTTTGAAAAGGCTACAGATTTTTATTTACGCTGGTGTTTTTAAATACCATAAGTTCAGCCACAGGTTTGGCACAAAAATGACGTCTTCAGCTATCATCTGGAAGGGTAGAGATCAATTTTTCAAGTATCCAAATTGTTAGATTTCATTTAGGAAAGTGGCAATATTACAATATTATTTTGAGAAATTTAATAATTCAAATGTAGATATTAATTAAACGCTATATATTTCTGTAAATACTTTTTATTGTGGACTCATTCGCTGAACAGCTTCAACTATGAATCTTAAAAGTTTCGATAAGATCATAATTCTTGCCCTTAGTTAATTGCTATAGATGCTTAATTAAAAGCTGAGTAAGCTTTCAAGTGTCATTTCTACGTAACATTCGATTACTTGAGCATTCGATAAAAGTTCACGTTTTCCTCAAGAGTATAGATAGAGTAATAAAAAGAAGGATTTCAGAATTATTTTCCAAAGAAGCCGGGCCGGGAAATTTCGAATGTTTTTTTTTTAATCCAACTTTTGCAAAACCGGTTTTTTAGGGATTTTTATTCAATTTATCGAAAAATGTGAATAAAACCGAGCAAAATCCAGGCAGTTTTTATAATATCCAGGCTCCGGACCGGACTTGTCTCGAAAATTTCATTGACGAACCGGGCAATCTGGAATGCTTAATTTAAAGATATAAAGCGTTATTTTTTTATTAGTAGGTCGCAATTCTTTTAGAAACATTGTAGCACAAATAATAATAAGCAGTCTTTCGGGTGGTGCCCGATATCAAAATTCTGCACGAAACTGGTTCTGAAAATCATCGGAATCAATATAAAAAAAAACACTTCAAAAGATCGAAAGATCGAATCGAAAATAATCCGATTTAATAGAATCGAGAATCGATCCAAAAAATCGGAAAATTGCGTTCAAAATATCGATCTCGCAAAGATCGACCAATCCTAGTCGTGTCATTCTTCACTACCCTAACATTTGTAAACGGCATAATCGTTGTTGAAAACTATTATGAAATGCACAACAAAGAGTTGTGAAAGTTGAACGGCCTACATATCAAAAGAAACGAACAGAAAACAGGACGCATTCTGTGCATTCCGGTACCAGAATGTGGGGTGTCCACGGTTAAATTGCCACACTTTGAAATTTTAACCGTTGGGTAGAATTTAATGAAAATTTTGGGTGGATTTAGTTCATAGTGCATTGTTTACATACTTTGATCAAAACTCGCAGAAATTGAGTCGAAAGAACCACTCGTGCGTGATAAAATCTTGCGCATTCATCACGAGAACAAGGATATCATGCATCGTTCCATCACTAAAACGTTGGAATTCGTGAATTCCACGGTGTCGCGAGTGATTAAGCTGTTCGAGGAACGATTGTCCACTGATCGAAAGCCCAGAAGTGAAGGAAAAAGTATTTCGTACAACGCAAAAAATCACAACCGCGTAGTTGGGGCCTTCAACCGAAACCTGAACGCCTCCGTTCTGGATGTGGCTAAGAAGCTGTATCTGAACCGAAGTTTTGTCCAGAAGGCCAAAACTAAGGTTGGGGTTCGAACGTTCAAGGTACAAAGGGCGAGAAGCAGAACACATCAACATGCTGATCAAAGCTTAATGCTGCATCATGGATGACGAAACATAAGTGGAGGCCTACTTCACACAAATTCCCGGCAACCTGTTTTCACGTTCAGGGATAAGTTCAGCGTTCCGGAGCATGTCAACACTCAGATGTCCAAATTTGCGAAGAAACTCTTGGTTTGGCAAGCCATCTGCACGTGCGGGAAGCGGAGTGCGCCTTTCGTGACCCAGGACACGATGAACAGACAGGTGTACATTAGGGTGTCCCAAAATTGCATAACTTCTGGGAATCTGGGGGCTCACCCTCCAAATGGTAGATTAGGATATGCAGAACAAACTTTTGTATGGGGCCGACTAAAAAAAATCATGTTTAGAGGTTCCGCAAGCGCGATCTTTAAAAAAAGTCCACTTTCAAAATATTTGATTTTAAATAAATTCTGGGTCCAAAAATTTCCATAAAATTTATATATTTTATATTTTTTTAATTTTGTTTGAGTTAAAAACTACACGTAAAAAATACAAAATGAACCAAATTTGTATCAAAATGTAAAACTAGCAAGCTATTTTCAAAAAAAAAATTTGTTTTGGTCCAAAAATTTTGAATTCAACTGACCAAAATGTGTACCAAGCGTAGAATATTTTTGATACCAATGCCATCAGAAGATGCGGATTTTTGTGCACTTAAACTTTGCTGAACAAAACATCTGGTTTGTATAATTGTGTGAAGAGCTATTCACGATTTAATGCTTAACAAAAATCACAATTTAGGATATTTTTTATTTAATTTATCAAATTTGTCTTAATAATTACCTACTTTAAAATCAAAATACTTGCAAAAAAAGACTTTGATGGTTTAAAGGATTCATCAGAAGGCCATATGCCGAATTTGAGCAGAATCGGACAACAGGAAGGGGTTGCACTGAATCTCAAGTGTGAAAGGGATTCTGAGACAAAGTGTTCTAAAGAAGCATAAAAAACTGGTTTTTCATCATTCATTTTTGTCTTTACCAATCGATTGCTTGATTATAGAGGTTTTATTAAAATTTCAATTAAGACTAACATTTCACTTGAAGACTGCAACTCGATTGGACTTAAAACAAAAAAGTTATGGCTGTTCCAAGAATGTATTTTTGTGGCAAATTGTCGTTTAACACACAATGAGTACTTTTTACTCATTGCGTTTTACAGGACAATTTGTAACCAAAATACAATCTTTGAACAGCCATAACTTTTTTGTTTTAAGTCCAATCGAGTTGCAGTCTTCAAGTGAAATGTTAGTCTTAATTGAAATTTTAATAAAACCTTTATAATCAAGCAATCGATTGGAAAAGACAAAAATGAATGATGAAAAACCAGTTTTTTATGCTTCTTTAGAACACTATGTCTCAGAATCCCTTTCTGAAAGAGTGTCTCCAAAAGCGCCTGCTTCCTCTCCTGAAGGCCCACAACGTCTCAACAATCTTCAGGCCGGATTTGGCATCATACCACTACTCCAAGGACGTGCTGAAGTGGTATGCGGACAATAAGTTCAACTCTCTCAACACTCCGGATCTCCGCCCCATCGAGAAGTACTGGGTGATTCTGAAGCAGCACCTTCTTAAACGACCTAAGGTAGTGAAAACAGCCGAGGAACTGAAGAAAGTATAGGATTACATGCAAAAAACGGTTGATTCACAGGTTGTGCAGAATCTTATGGCCGGCGTTAAGGCCATGGTCCAAGCCTTTGCGTATGGACTGTAAATAAGATAAGAGTAAAATGATAAAACGTTGTTTGCACCAGATCGCTCTCGTAATTTACCTCGCTCCTGCGATTTCTTGCGCTGATTTCGAAAGCGTTAAGGGGAAAAGTTCATATAACGCCCCATGTGGCTAATACGCGCCACCCTTGTTTTGAAGCATCTGAAACATTTTTAGCCTGCAAAATATAACCAATTTGTTCTAAATGCTGTGATTGGTCATGGCAAGTATGATTTTTTCCTTAAAATGCTCCTGTGTCGTGATAATTTCACAATTTAGGTTTTTCTTCATTTCGATCTAAATTTTAAAACAGTTTCAATAAGATGTCACCAAGCAGAGAAAAACGAATAAGACAATATTTTCTGACACATCGATAGAGGAGAATCTTAACTATGATTTAATGCTAAAAAATCATACCGAACTCGCTAAGGTATGCTATTTATGGGTATGTTCTATCACGGCCCATGCGCTCGTTGAAACGCGCCAATCGTAGTAGGCTGAAAATAGCATTAATTTTTCAAAAAGGCCTATTTTCTTTGAAAATGAACAAAAAGTCTAAAACCTAATTTTGAGCGTTAATTCAGCCCAAAAAATCCATTTTTATTATTTTTTTAAATTTTGATTAGTCCATTTTGATTTTCTTTTCAGTCAAAGTATCTGTAAGTATTGGTGTGTTTTCGGTCTTCGGCTGCTTTCGGGTGTGTTCGGCTGCTAGGCCCGTATTGAATACACGGCGGCGCAACACAGTTTTGTTCTGTGACTTTGAATAAGGTTTTTAAAAATCAAGTTTTTGAAGCAACTATAGCAATTTGAGTAATAAAAAATCATAGGCATTGGTAGAAAACAATTTTCTTTAACGATTGCACCCATTTTTAACACAATTTGTACGTGGAATACATAGAACATCAGCGATTCGCTCAGGTGGCGCATAATAGGGCATGTTCCCCTATCGGGTCAACTCCGCCGGCCTTGTGCAGCTTCTTCCTACTCCTCTCGATAGTTCGATACCCTCTTGCATCACCTTCCGTATCGGACGTCAACTTCTCCGCGATCAGCGGACGCTTGCCAATCCTCTCTTCCAATTTTCCGGCTGCGACCCAGTAAACATGAATCGACAGAGAGGTAACTCAAATCGACAGAGGGATCGTATCGATCTTTCTAACGATTTTGCATCATCTAATCGGCAGAGCGGAACTCACCATGTGCGTGCCTTGGGTGAGTGCCACGAAATAATCTAAGAAACGCCCTCCAGAGAAACACACGAACACAATCCGAATCGTATGTTTCCCTTCGAGACGCGTGTTTGCCTGCCTGAGAAGTCGAATGCTGCGATTGAAAGCACGCATATAAAAAGACGGGGATAAAGTGCGAGCACACCGTACGAGTGTACGATTCAAACTGATTTCGCATGGACGCACTCGTATTCGTTGCCTCTAGGTATATCGGCAGGACAAACTGAATGAGAATATTTGCGTTCTCAGAGTGTCGCCGAAATCAACCGTTTTATTCTAAGTTCGGTGACTCAACTCTCAAGTTTTTTGCATGCTCCGTCGATTTCTGAGAGGATGCGCTTACTGGGGATTTGTTCATATCTTCCCCGCTAGATTCCGAATCAATCTCTCGCTCTCGCTCATTTTTACCATCGTCGACTATGTCGTTTTCCGTCACTGCCTCTTTTCTCTCTTTCATTTCTCCAATAGACGATTTCAGCACAACCATGCTGAATTCTAACTTTTCCGCATTTCCACTCAGGTACTCATTTACGTTGTGGTTAACTGCATTTTTTGAGTGCGTTTGCATACGAACTGGGTTCCGGCTTTCCATGGCTACCATCGAGAATGGCGACGTCGTTATCAATACTTGGTACACTGTTACTGTTTGACTTTTTTGAACAATTGGCCTTCAGATGGCCCTCTTCATTACATACGAAACATTTGTGTTTTAAACCATCGTAGTAGATTCGACCCCTACGGTTCAAAAGGTACAGTGTTGATAGTATGTCTTTTTTAATGCCCATATAGACACCAGTATACAAATTGAGCTCCAACTCTGGGGGGAATTTCTCTCGAACAGAGCGTTTAACATGTCCATACTTTCCAAGTACAACAGAGACATCTTGATCGGATATTTCGGGAGGAAGATCGATCTGCACTTCTGCACGGTTTTTCCATTTGTATATCTGAATTTCTGGCTCTCGGAATTCTAAAGAATGGCTTCTTTCATATCCTTCATTTTTAGCTCGACTCCATCTTGATTTTGTCAGCATCTAAATTTTAAACGAACCGTGCCATCTACACAAACGTGGGTCCGGCAGCGTGCTCCGGGAACCGAAAAACTAGTGTATTTTTAACATACATTTATACATATGTTGCATACAAGCTTTCGAGCAATTTACTCCAATTTATTTGGTTGGTTTAAGGTTGCCACAATTTTTTCAGCACGTTTCCGTGACGAACAAATCCGGGCTATTTTATCTAAAAATCTGGCAAAACCCAGGCACTTGATTTCAAGAAGATCGATCTAAAATCCGGACAGTATCTGAGCAAATTTGGTCACAACCAAAGAATTACTCAACAAAAATCAAGAAAAAATAGTTGAATTTTTTTTTCATTTAAACTCATCGGAAGATTTCAAATCCTATTTCAGGCTTCCAAACTCCTTTTTATAATTATCTTTATTAAGCTTGCTCAAAAAAATTTGTTTTGGTCGCATGAATAAAAAAAAAATAACAACACAATTTCTTTTTTTTTATGATTTGACCAATAAAGTGAACAAATCCGAGGAGAATCCGGTTTATTTTCAATGAAATCCGGGCAACCGGGACGAACCGTACTTTTTCCAAATTCCAATTTTATAAATTTGCTGATCTAACGAACAATAAGTGAATATAATGCACCTTCCTGGTTTTCTTGAAAAAAAAGTGTTTCAAAATTTCAAACGCGTTTTTCTCGAGAAGATTGCTAGATTAATCGTATTGAAATGTTGTATTAAATTGTCTAGCAATTTTAATTTCTTGGCTAATTGTACGTCTCGGTGATCGAGTTAGCATGGTAAGACGGTAATCGCTGATTTACTGATGATGGCATGGGTTCGATTCCCATCTCGGTACTGGGTGTTCAATGTTGACCTTAAGTTGTCCATTTATTCAGTCTAAAAAGCCTAAATCGGCTAAGACGGTGTATGTCTTTTAAATTCGTAAGACATAAAACAGAACTTTTAATATAAAAAATATATCAACAAAAATTAACAAATATATGTATACCTTTGTATACATTTTTAAAATCTGCTTTTTCACAAACGAAGCTTGATTAAATGAAAAATACGTGCTTTATTCAATATTGCAAATGGATCAAGTTAACCTACAAAAAGGTTAAATTGGTTGGAATAAATTGTCGTCTTTTTTCAAATGGATTAATACATCAGGAAAAGGCTGTGATTTTTGATTATAATTTTTTGCAGAACTGGTACAAGAAAAACAAGACAAAAAATTTCTGAAATCTCTGAAATCTCTTGAGTGAAAATATTCCAAAAAGTTTATGATGAAAATCGCCTGAAGTACCAACGCTCCATAAAGTTGTTCCAAAATGCTTCCGAGCATTTTACACGTTAAAAGGTCAGAAATTACACCACATGTTATGCTTGCCGTTGGTTTCGGACCAACGCCCGACCACCAAGCCTTGGCGCGGGAAGATGGACACAAAACTTTACTAGCACTCAGGGCACTCTGCCGTGTACCGAGAAAAAATAACATGATACAATATTAAAAGAGAAGACATGTATCATTTCGCCTCTGAGTGTGTGGGAGAAAACAGAAAACGGACCCTGTGTATATGGGCAGGGCAGTTTCGTTCATGTTTTCCTTTTCGGATTTCAGTGTCCTGCCTTGGACCATTCATTTTCTCGTTATCCTTTAACGGTTCGGTGCTTACCGAGATTGAAGGATAAGATTTACATTTTAGGCTTCGCCGAGCGACCCTGAGTTACCGAATATGAATTATACATGCCCGTGGGAAAACATGCAAGCAAGATTGGGATCCGAAGTTCCAAGAGTGAGAGAAAGAGGCAAGGAAAATACCGTGGAATTGATTGAACCAGCCGTCTTGGCATATTAGGACGAATGTTACATATCCATGTGGTGCCTTCTTCTTAAGATCCAAATCAACAACGAACCGTGGAATACGTCTAGACTTGTACGATTGGATGTGCTCCTTGTAAGAAATTCCGGGAAGTGGAAAGGGTCTTCTTGATTCGACGATGAATATGATTCCCGGGTTTGTGTTTTTATTGCGAATCGCTACAGAAGAATATTATTTCCGTGGGTTTAATCGGAATAATCAAGATTTGGGGAGGCAGCAGTACAGATGCTTACGGTTTATTTTGCGAGTGGATATGCGTTGGTGTTTGAAGATATGCAACCGTCAGCGATATTAGATGACAGTTATTTGCAACTCCAGGTTTAGTGACAGAAGATTGGAACATAGCAATTGAGAATCCAATGCTTGGATTAAAATAGCTATATTTGGTCAAATATGAATCTTATATTATTTTACCCTAAAATACATACACAACCAGTTTTATTTATTTATAACATGTCATCAAAAATTTTTGAGAATTCGTTGTTTCTAGTTATCTCAATACACTCAACCATGCAATTTTAATTGCAAATGAAAAAAAAAAAATTATCGAGAACAAAACAAAGTTTGTATGCATAAATTTGATGATTGACTGAAATTTTATAAAAATGTTGTCGATATTTTTAAGGTTTAGATCAAAATAAACTTGTTCGCATATTTGTAAACAACGCTAGCTATCTCAGTAACAAAATCTTGCTTCTGCCATACAGAGGTTTTTATCAACGCAAGCAGAATAATGCTCTTAAAAACCCGGTAAGTTCTTAAAGATATAAAAACCATACTAGGGTACACGACAAAGACAAAGTCCACAGTCTTTGTTTACTCTCTGGAGCCACGATTCTTCCCAAGATATTAAAAGAATTTATATCCGACGTGTTAAATAGATGGAATTAGATCGAAAAATGGCAAACAATTTTTAATTCGTAATGATTCATCTATGGGAGCAAAAATAAATAAGAATTAATAACTTGAAAGTAGAAAATCTACCCAAGTCAAAATAAACACTAGCTTAACGTTGTCAAGACCTTTGCGTTAAATTTAGACATGATCAACTACATAGAATAAAAACCCAAGTACAAATAAAGCTTTATTATAAAGCTAAAAGCTGAACCTTTAACATCACCAATAATAAAGCCTAAATCTGGCTATAAATGTCCTATCCTAGAAACGTCATCATGACCAATCAATCATTAAATTTTGATCACCAAAGCTTTTTAAAAGTTATTATTAAACATGTTAGCAATTATTGTTTTTTTTTCGATTCTGTAAGTACTTGAAGTTTGTTTTTTTTTTCAGTTACCATGATGGTTGCTGAATGATAATTGCATTATTGAGATATGATCTGGTAAAATTAATAGCCAAAACACCAATGTTTTAACTATATTATAAGCATCTTTTCTACTGTCAGTCAAGATTTTATGCAAAATGTGTATGAATTAGTATCTTAAAATAAATGCGCCTCTTCAAATCTGTTGATCAATCATGATAGAATTGAAGAAATATAAGCCTGAAAAAATATTTTCAAAAACATCTATTGTGAATGGCGTCATTTTGTGCCCATCCCGAGTTCTGACTGTGAAAAAAAGTTATTTTATATTTTAGACAACTGTGGCGAAACGTGGGCCGCCAAATCTAAATTGACTAGATAAATTGCAACGTTTATGAGTTGACCCAAAACTGAAATTTCATAATTCATTCAGTTATTTCAAAGCAATTTCAGATGGGGAAATAAAAAAGAGTTGTGTATGATCGAATAGTTTCTAATTCCTGGCTCGCAAACGTTTCGGCAAAATTCCGTATATAGGATTTATGTTCGTCTCTATCGCATTGGAAAAAATGGACAAAATATTTTTCACAACTCCTTATTTGGCATAAGAAAACTGTGCAGATAGGAAAAACGAATTTTATGTTCTGAATGTGTATAAAAACACCAAAACATAGGTGGCCCAAGATACCCCACAAAATGTGGCCCACGATTCCCCACAAGCTATGATTTGCAAATTTGTTGCGTATGTGTAACTTATTGATGTTTCATCAAAAATTCCTTTTCTACATGAAAGAACATGACAAAACTAAGATCATAAGCGTATGAACATTTTTTTGTTATGTACTTTAAGTCTTCCACGGATGCATGTTTCGGGTGCTCGTTTAATTGGGTAAGTACATTTTTCTAGGCTAGTTAAGTAAAAAAAAGCAAATGATACGTACATAATTCAACAACATATAGAAAAACATGCTTACGCAAAGCGACTACGATGACAGTTGGATTGAGATTTTTATCTCAACACACAGCTGAGATATATAGAGTGGCCCACTCTCCCCTACAGTAAATGAGGACAGACTTTTTGAATGAAAAGTTATTGGGTGTGAATGACCCGTGGAATAAACCATGAGTTGAAGTCAAATTTCATTGTCTGACGCCATCTTGAAATCCAAGATGGCGGCTTCCGCTGAACTTTAAAATGTTGAAAATGAAATCGCATGAAACCCCAACAATATTGGTATTAGGTGAAAGGGCTAAACGAGTAGAAGTCAAATTTCGCATTCTGACGCCATCTTGAAATCCAAGATGGCGGCTTCCACTGAGCTTTCAACTGCTGTTTATCACTGAAAATCGCATGAAACTCCCACAATATGGGTGTAAGTTGAAAAGTATCAACGACTAGAAGACAAATTTTGCTATCAGGCGTCATCTTGAAATAAAAGATTGCGGCTTCCACTAAACATTAACATAATTTGAAAATCACTTGAAATTCCCCAGAATGATCATTTGGTAAAATTGCTTAATCAGTTTCAGTCGAATTTCTCTATCAAACGCCATCTTGAAATCCAAGATGGCGACTTTCACTGGATCTTAAACTGCTGTACATATCTAAAAATCGCATGAAAATCCCACAATAATGGATTGGCTTAAGGGTAGAAGTCGAAGAAGCATTAACGTTTGTTCGATAATTGAACGTGCTGTCACATTGATAACTGTCAATATTATGAAAGTCGATCTTAGGTATAATCAGCCGAGTTTCAGTATTTTTTTTACCGTAAATGGTCCATAATATTTGACAACTATCACTTTTCTCCTATGTAAAAATTACCGAACAGAGAGACCATCTCCACATGTTAGGAATTTGACAAAATAATTACCGAACGCTGTAATGTTTGCTTACCGTGTATAAAATGAAGGGCAGAAAGGTTTTCCTGATTTTTTTAAACTTAAGAACAAATCAAAGAAATGAAACCTGTTTAATACGCAGATTTCAGCGGTGAAATAGAGTTATCTTTATTCAATTTTTTTCCGAAGGCCTTAAATAACTACACATTACATTAGCGATAACTATTTATCATTTTCCACTTCTCATATTCCATAACTGGAAAAGTATTCATTTCTCATTAAGCAACATGGAATTACTACTCATTATTCCTGGCAACACTGTTGTGTTAATACGAGAATACTCACTTGGCCGTGTGATGATGTAAACATTTGGACTGTCATCATCATCACACATCCTATTGTTCTCTGCAATCATCATCGAATTGAACATACTAAGAGAAACCAAAAGAATGTGGTTTGGTTTCGTCGCGGTGAAATAATATGTACCGCTAATGGACCGGCCCGATCAGGAAAAACGGTTCATTTAAGAATCCGAAACCGTAAGTATCAACACCTCCCCTCAATTCGTAAATTGAGAATGCTGAACAGCTTCGCATGCCTTGCCATTGGTAACGCCTTTGGAAACACATCAGCTAGCTGGTCCTCAGTGGAGATGTGTTGCAAAGATAGATGACCGTTTCTGACGATTTCCCTGATGAATGCATACTTCTCGTCCAGATGCTTCATCCTCTGATGGATCCGCACTTGTTCCAGGTACTGGATCTTGCATCCATGTTGTACTCCATTAACGTGAAAGGAGTGCTAACCCACAAACCTTCCTTGACTGCATGGCAAAGGGCTCCTATCTCAGCTTCGGTCGACGACGGACTGACTGTCTGCTGACGTTTCGTTGACCCTGGTATCTGGTCTCGAAGCTGTCGCCAGATATTGTAGACAACCGATCAATTCTTTGAACGATTGTTCGGTGATAACCTCACCATCGTTCAGCTTTGTCCAGCAAACTTTTGTGTCAAGCGGCGTGCTTACGGGTTTACTATCGGCCATAATGAATCGTTGCAGAACCTTCTCGACAAATGCTGATTGCGAAATCTCGATGACGCTATTCGGGAAGTCTCGCTTGACGCCTGGACAACCAGAAGTCGTATTTTATTTTACAGATTATATCATATAGAATGTAATTTAAACTCATTTTCGTATATCTGCACCTACAATGTGCGGCCCATGCATATTCTTTATCGTATTTAAATGCATTGCATGATTTTATTACGACAAGAAGAGAGAATCGTATTTATGTGCATATGTGCAAATCTGTGAAACTACCGATATACCACAGACAACCAGAAGTCGTATTTTATTTTACAGATTTTATCGTATAGAATTTTATTTAACCTCTTTTTTGTATATCTGCACCTACAATGTGCGACCCATGCATATTCTTTATCGTATTTGAATACATTACATGATTTTATTACGACAATACAATCCAAATCAAGAAAATGTGTGCTAAAGGCCTCAAAAATAATACGTATATAGTGGTTTTGCTGCATTATATACGATATATTTACACGTATATTTGCACGTATCATGGCCGTAGGAACGGGGGGATTTTGGGGGTTTAACCCCCCCCCCCCCTCATGAAGGTCCCAAGGGTTTTTTTACGAAACATAAAATTTGAATTTTATAATCAAATTTTGAGGAACTACTTAAATGATTCAAGTGTAACAATAGTGTGACAATCTTGACTCCAAAACCTCGAAGTCTCATTCCAGGACCACAATTCTACAACAGTTTTTCAAAAAATTTCTCACTTATTGATAGTAATTGAGTTCCAAATATTGAATCCCAATAAAGTTACCTTACCAGATTGTATGGATTTTGACCAGATTTTCTCACTCTATTTGCAAAATCAAATGAAAATTTCAATTGAATCCTAAGAATTATGTATCTTGTGTTCAAATCATTTTTTTAAACAAATTTTATCAAGAAAACATAAACGATTTTTTGGAAGCCTGATTCTTCTAATGATTCTGAATCGCCTGTAGTGTTTCGAAAAAAATAAAAACAGTATTCCATGTGTTTATCTTCTTTATTTTAATGGAATAATTCCGAAAATTGCCTGCATATTGGACGAATTTTTAAGATAAACTTGAAATAATATGCCCTTATTTCGTAAGGTTTTAGAGTAAAATTACCTGGATTTACCCAGCCCGGATACTTGCGGAAAAATATCTAGTAAGTATCAAATTTATTTTTCTTGATGTTCAGTTTGGATCATCATTGGTATAGAATCTTGATTTCAACATTGGTGTTGCATTTCAATCTAAAATGTGATGAATTTTTCCATATTCAAAACTCCCAATTTCGGGATATGAAAAAAAAATATTTGAAATTCAATCCACTTTTAAGATTTGGATTTCAAATTGTTATCCTAAATTTATGTGCAGAGTTGAAACATAAGAAAGTTTCATAAGTCCAGAATTGAAAAATATGTAAAAATTTCGTCATTCACAGTTTTCAAGTTCAATTACGAATAAATAATTGAAAAAAAAATTAAATTGAAAATCATAAATTCAAATTCAAATAAAAAATTCCTGGTCTACGGTTCTGATACAAATTTCGCTTTTTTGTTTTAAATTCATAGGACAGTGAAACATATTATATTAGAATGCCGAAAATTCGACAACCAGAGACGAGATCTACTGCCAGAAGGCAACCTTGTAGAAAAACTGGAGAACGACCGAAAAAAGGAAATACAAGTGATTCGCTTTTTAAAACAGTGTGATCTATTTAATGTAATTTAAATTACCACTTTTCTTGAGGGCGAAAACAACAGGTTAATCCCTCGTTAAATAAAGCGTACAATAAAATAGGATTTCTTATCCGGAATTTAGATTCAGGCTTAGAATTTGGGTTCAAAATGCAGAATTCAGCGTGGAACTAAAATCCAATGTTTGTATTCAGATTATGCTCAAATTTAAGTTTAATGATCAATATTAAAACATCGATGTTTAAATTTCAACAGGGATTCAAATTGAAGAAGATCGCAGTTTCATAACTTTGATTCTTGATTCAAAACTAAAATTTTAAATTCATCAAAGTCAGATAAGAAACACAAACCTGGTGAAAATCACATATAAAAAATAAGATCTGAAGAATAGAATAAAATTTGTTTTTAAGAATTTGTTTTTTGAAAAATCTAGATTTTAATTTTGAAAACTTAAATTTAAATTATGAAATATAAAGTATTGAATGATAAATTTTTAACTTGTTTTTTATCCTTATGTAAAAATTTAGCTGGAAATTTTATTTACAAAATTTGCATATATTACAAATTGTTCAAAATCAAAGGTCCTAACTAAGTCTTAAATTTCAACCGAGTTTACAAGAGTAGTAAATAAAACTTATTTTAACCGTAAACCTTAATTTCTTACTTTTATGCTGAATTTTTGATATATTTTCACCCAATGTTTAAAAAAAATTTCTGAATGAAGGTTCAAAATACTTTTCTTGTTTCGATTCTCGATGCAGTTGGCGCACCAGCTATTGAAAAGCCTATCTGGAACAACTGTGATCGATGTTTACTCTTGGGCTCGAACTTACGGATATCAGCTCAGGAGGCAACTCATTTACCAACTGAGCTAAATCACAAGTACCCAAATTTTTGAACGCTTCATGAACAAAATCGGCTACTCCTAGGACTTATTTTCAAAAATAAATTACTTTTAATGCAAAATAACTTTAACCTAAAACCTACTGGTCCAACACTCCCGGAAAACTAGCTCAACAGCAGGAGACCCCTGAACTATGTCTCATGGTTGGCCTACTACTGGGTAACCGGAGGGAACGCGAACAAAACTTTACGGGGTAAGCTGTGGAGTTTCTTGCCAAATTAAAAAGTTTACTTTAAAGGAAAAAGTTGAGCATTTATTGACTTTGAATTCGAGGGTTTTATTGATTGCAAAAAGTGTGGGTGTGGGTGGGTTTGGTGTGGTTCAGGGGCACTTCAATTTAATTTCTCAGGAAGTACATACCGTCGACGGGTTTACTGCTATCGTTGGCGCGCTTTCTGGTTGCTGGTACTGTTCTGTTTCTGCTAGTTGCTGGTAAGTCTTGTAACGTGGCTTGCGTAGGTGGTCCAAAATGGCGTTTTTGGACCTCGGAAATTGTTGCAATGGCGTCTTCCCTCCTTGACTTGATCGACGGACCACAGCAAGGCCGTATTGGCCGCGCCGAGAGGGGGTCTCCTTATTGATTAAGGCACTATGGCCTGAGACGTCTCTCCTTGAGGTTTATGGTCCCGCAGAACCAGAGAGTGCAGTCTTTTACGTATTAGGCGTAGGAAGTCTAGGACCACCTA
The DNA here is from genome assembly GCF_029784155.1 of Uranotaenia lowii. Taxonomy (NCBI): domain Eukaryota; kingdom Metazoa; phylum Arthropoda; class Insecta; order Diptera; family Culicidae; genus Uranotaenia; species Uranotaenia lowii. The sequence goes on along the minus strand of NC_073693.1, from coordinate 121,762,275 downwards.
GGCCAAATCGTGTGTGCGTGTGAGGTAGGTTTCAAGGATTTTCTCGGAAAATCCGATCGAAAATTACAAGGTCCTGATGAAAGATAGGCTGTTTAAGCGGTTGCTTATTTTCGATTAGAATCACCTAATTACCTGAATGATCAGGGAGTCCTGACCAACTCCTGCCACGAGTAGATTTTACACAAAATTTACGCACTCACAACTTGCACACACGAACGCCTGTATGAAAATGACCTATGACGGAAGCTAAGTCATCTTCATCTTTGCCTTCTTACAATTTCCTTGGTTTGTTACGCCACCCAATATGGAGGACCATCCCTCCATGTTCATAGTACCATGAATATACACCCTCGCTGAAGCCCGCCTGACTTAATCTAACAAAATATGCTCTTGTTGTTTTTATTTTAATTGAATTCTAGCTAATATAAATTTGTTACCCTAGTTCCCTAATTAAATCCAGCAAATGACACAACAGGAGTTTGCTTTCCGCCTTCGTCGGTATCGGACGGCTTTCTCTTTCTCTCGATGTTGAGACTAAAGGCAAATGATAAGTTTTTTTCTAAGTGGTGTTAGACTACCAATTTGCTCGCGATGAGCCCATCGCCCGGGGATTATCCCGGTAGGACTGTTCCGGAATGGTTAGACCGCCAGAACCTACACGGTCGACTGTACTACCTAATCCTGAAAGCTGCGGAAGGACACGAGCTGCCAAAAAATCCCTTTGTGATATCTCGATTTATCGCGGATCATGTTGGGACTATTGAAGGAGGTTTTGTTGAGCGCAAGAATAACTGGTACGTGTTGAAAGTAAGGAATAAGGACCAAATAAGGCTACTTGCTAAATTAACCCATTTGGGTGGTACCCCGATTTTTATTGGGCGTCATCCTCATTTAAACCAAAGAAAATTTGTAGTAACTTGTAGAGAAGTGGATGGTATGAAAAACGAGGAATTACAAACCGAATTAGCACCACAAAAAATCATAGACGTTAGACGTATCACAAAGAAAACAGCTTCAGGGGTCGTAGACACACCTACACTGATATTAACAATAAACAGCACAATTATTCCAGAGTTTATAAACTTTGGTTTGCTAAGAGTTCGTACTCGTCCTTACTACTCACAACCAGGGGTGTTATACTCCTCAAAACAGCACAATGTGTACTAAAAGCACAATGTGAACGCAAGCTTTCTAGAACTGCGCGCACGGCGATAGAATATCTACTGCTCGCTCTCTTACTGCGATAACCGGATTTTCTGAGAGGTTTCTCACAATGCTGAAAAACACAATGAGCTGATCCACTCTGCTCAATGTGAACTCTGGCTTTAGAAATTTGCCAAGCACGCTTCTTCGTTTTATTTTTTCTTCTCATCAGTAGAAAACAAAAACGATCATCGTTCGTCCAGTCCGGCACGAAGACACACCGCCTGCTTGCAAGGAAGAAAATAACTCATAAACTAGCAACAGCAACAACACAAAAGAAATTCGGTTGGGCTCGGCCTGCCGGCTGCCGAGCAGCGATGTCACGAAAATCTGTTTATAATTCTGTTAAATTGTACACGTATGGACGAAGATCAGACTCATTTATGATACAGATTTTTTTTTGTGGCAACGGTGTTCGGCAGCCGGCAGGCCGAGCCCGCCCAAATTTCGGCTTTGTTGTTGCTGTTGCTTGATTATTGGGAAAGAATTCGCTTTCGTTTGTTGAATTCAGCGTTGTGGTGGTATACTGGTACACATTGTGCAGCTCAATGTGCTGAGGGCTATCGTTGCGTAGCACAGTGATTTGCTTCGATGTGGCACATTGATGGACAGCTAGCTCAGTCAGTGCTCGGTTTTGCTCTCTCAATGTGCTATGGAAAAAATGCACATTGAGCTCATTGTGTGAGCGAATGACACCCCTGCTCACAACCCCTTCTATGTCGTCAATGCTTAAAATATGGTCATCCAAAAAATAAATGCCAATAAAAGACACGTACTTGTAAAAAAATTTCCAAAATCCACGAGAACGAAGAAGAAAACTGTACATCTCCAAGCTATTGCCACAATTGCAGTGGAAATCATGGTCCTTTCGACAGAAGTTGCCCTTTGTGGGTAGCTGAAACGGCAGCGATAAAAATAAGCACCGACCAAAATGTACCTATTGTCACAGCCCAACGAATGATCCAAACCAACAGCAGCAGCACGAGCTACGCGCAAGTAGCTAAACAGCTCGTTGCCCAGCCGAATGATAAAACACTCCGAACCGAAAATCTACAACCGCAACAATCAAACCAACAGCAGCAACAACGAGAAGAAAACCAACAGCAGATCAGTCAACAGAAACGCACGAGAATAGAAAACACCGCATCACATCAACGACCATCAGCCGAAGCTCCAAAGGCAACGAAAAATTTGGAGCTTGAATCGCCCCCCAGGAAACGAAACCCCGCCTTTCCTCAGCCCTCATCTCAAGTACCTTCAACTCGTGAAGGTGCACATGATGATGAGCTTAACACTGACCCCAATTCTATCCCTCCAGGAGGAGCTCGAGCAACTCGAAGTCGATCGCGCATCGACATCAAAAAGTGATTTTGTTCTTCCTACCCTTCCCCAATATCCTTACCCTTTACCCTTTACCATACTCCTCATTTAGTATTTAGTGGAAACCCTCGGCACAAAAATACTGTAAAAGTAAACGGCCTTAATAAATATATATTTTAGAATTTAAAAAAAAAATGACACAACAGCTTACACAAAACATTTGGAAACATGGAAAAAACATCTAAAGCGTTTTGTAACAACGGTTACAAACCTGAATAATTTGTGCTACATTTTTTCACTTGTGTAAGCTTTGTTTAAGCAAAAATGTTATTGGGAAAAATTGTCATCAACCGCCAAATAAGTTCAATAAAATCGTTTATGATAATAAGACATCGATGATTAGAATCGCATTTAAGTAGGCTTATAAATGTTGATCTATTTTTAGATCATCGATGACGTGTTCTACGATTCAAAAGATTTAAGTTATAGAAATATACTATTTGCTTTTGGTTTAATGCCTTTGAAGCCAGACAGATCATATTCCAGATAGCGTCGAGGAACCATGATGAGCTGCAGATCGTATCGTCAGGGGATCAAGTCCAGGCACTAACAATAACTTCATGAACGTTGAAAAAAATCAGCAATCAGGCAAATAATAATTTTGTACGATATAAACTTGAATTTGACAGCATAAACGCATTTCTTCGAAATAATCTTATTTTTATTATTTTTGGGGATGAATAAACCAATTGGTTTAAAATAAAAAAAAAAACAAATCTTCTTTTTATTGAACTGACGGAAAATGAGTCAAGTCGCAAAAGACGACCAAATTAGTCATCAAACTTTCCATATTGTTACGAAAAACGATATATTCCCTATCGCATATTGAGCGAAGATCTACAAGATTACAACCTCAATCATCTGTATGATGATCTAAATTGTCATAGTATATTCCAAAAAGAATCAGGGTAGTCGTTAATGACGCGAATGACAAATCGTGCAAATCGTAATTCAATACAATCCAAATCAAGAATATGTGTGCTAATGTACCTATATGGCCTCCAAAATGATACGTATATACTGGTTTTGCTGCATTATATACGATATGTTTACACGTTTAATGCACGTATATTGGCGTTGCAAATTCGAAATACCCACCAAATGGTTGTCTGGGCGGTCATCCCCAAGAAAGTCTTGACTTCCAGGAGATTGTTCATCTGGAATAGCCTTCCGAGCCCGGTCTTGATCCAGATAACCTCTGAAACGTCTTCTCCGGCTATCAGGATTCCATCCAGCAGCAGTCACTCTTCAACGGATAGAAACCAAGCTTTCGTATCTCGTCGTCGAATCACTGGTTCCACGCACGACCCGCTTGTTTCAAGCCGTATAGGATTTTCTTCAACCAAACGACCTTCGAATAGCCGACGTCATCATTTGGCAACTGCATGAAGCTAATCTCTTCTAAATGTCCATTCAGGAATGCAGTTTTGACGTCCATCTGATGAACGACCATGTCGTATTCGTTCGCCAACTCCAAGACGGTTCGATCACTCTCTATCTTGGCAACCGGTGCCTAGTAGTCCAATCCTGGTCTTTGGGAACACCCTTTCGCGACCAATCGAGCCTTATAGCGACCATCGTTCTTCACGATGAACTTGGACAGGATGAGTTTCCTGTGACCCGGATGCAAGGTAACCGCTTCCCAAGTCTTGTTCTCCAGCCAGCTGATGACATCGGAAAATTTAAAAAGGATTGGCCAAAAGTGGTGAAAATGGTGGATAATGCAACTGTGCTGAAGCTTATGAGTCATGGTCGAGGAAATGGGCGAAGTCTGACTTATGATTGTGGTATCTTGATATAAATCGTCTTTGCGCTCCCATCATACAGACCATACAGACAATATATGAGAGCCCCACTCAACCGACGATGTTTAGCAATCGATAGCACAACTGACCTTTGTAGAGTGTAGCAAGCAATCAAGTCAGTTGTGCGGCAGTCTGGATTTGGACCTCAACAGGGTCCAGAACCGGGACTCCACAATGATTAAAGGTTTTTCATCAAATAAGAGAACAGTGTTGGGTAGGACACACATAATGATACAGTGTGCCAAATAAAATAAACAAATTTTTTTCCATTATTTTGAAAGTGTACTGATAATTTCTGGAACAGTCTATAGTGCTGATGCTTATTTCAATTACCTACCAAATAAGTTTTGCCAGACTCTCGATTGCTTCCAGTGAATCATTGAACCATTGAACGGTTGTCATTCCACCATTCCATCCAATGCTCTTCTTAAATTAAACGTCTCGAAACGACGATCTCAATCTCAATCGATTCGCCAGAAATAATTTATCTTTAATCCGCCTTGGCTCTGGGTCTCGGATGCTAGCAGAAGAATAATAGCCGCAATCACTTGGAACATTTGATTTTCCGCCTCTGCTGTGCCGGTTTCCATAATGTGATTGATAAACTGAACCAATTTGTCGACCTCTGAGCTCTGAATTCAGGTGAACAAGCACCTGTAGAAAACCACCCTCCCGACTGGCTGGTTAGGAATAGGCGATATAAACACAAGTTCAACTTCTCATGTCGGTGAAGCTGTCAAAGTTTTTCCTTCCATATGGCTTGGGTTCGCAATTGCCACACGTTTGCCGACTTATGGAAGTCATTAGTTTTCCGCATTCAACCTCCTTGCCACCACCCACACTTGTTGTCGTTCTCCCGGTTGATGAAGCAGCATTTCGGTTCAGCTGACTGACAGCTTGAGAGATGTGGAGGTTAATTTGATGAAACTTATCGAGAAGGGGACATGTTCGTAGTTTGTTTACACTTTTATCTTCCTTACTTTGGTAGTACTAAAATGTGGGGGGAAAACTAAATTTTATTAGCAATATCTATGTACAGCTTTAGAGAAGCTGCCTTCAGCTGGATATACGAATATTTTCATAAATTTTCATGTCCTTAAACAACACTCTTGGATCCACGGACTAAAGCTGGTTAAAGCTGTGGAATAAAAGATCTAGATAAAGTAATTTATTACATGTTCAAAATTAGGTAAACGTGACGTGAATGTGTCCCCATGATTGACTTTTGGCGGATGGCGTTTAGTTGATTGACATTGAGTTAGCCGCAGAAAGTTGGCAAACGAGAATGTTAAATTGATTGGAGGTATGCTGGAGGAAAAAGGGCAAAACGAGCACCTTAAGCTAACGAGTGGTTTAAACACATTCCGGATCAAACATGAAATTTATCATTTTTGCGCTTGCCGCGAATGTGTTACACATAGAATAAGGTTGCCAGAATTTTTCCCGCTCGTCTCCGGACCGGACAAATGTGGGCTATTTGAAAAATAATCCTGGCAATATCGGGGCAGTTAATTTAAAAATTTTAAATTTAATAAACCGGTCAAATTTGGGCCGAACCTCAGAAATTATGCAATAAAAATCAAGAAGATAAACACCTGAAACATTATATTTTTATCAAAACACATCAGCCGATTTTTAATTGTATTTAAGGCTTTCATAAAATCGTTTCTGTTTATTTTAACATAACTTGGCCAAAAATTTCCTTTTTTGTTTCCAAAACAGAAAAATTATAGTTACTCAATTTGAATTTTTGGTTCGTTTTTTTGCAATTGTAGTGAAAAAATCCGGGCAAAATCTAGACATTTTTCAACAAAATTCGGACAACAGAGCTGGGCCGAACCGTTCGTAAATTTTATACTAAATATCTGAGCAAGTCCAGATGAAAACGGGCAATCTGGCAAACTTAACCTAGAAGGATAACTCAAATGTTATAAATTTTTAAAATAAAACTGTGTTCTACTGATGTTAAATTTCGATAGTTCTCGACATAGATTTTTTCGTGGTCCTTAATGTGTTAACAGAGAAATTAAGTACAAACTTGAGCATTATTTGACAGATGGCTAGAGTGACATGTAAAAAAAACTTAAAAATTTCTACGGGGGGGGGGGGGGGGGGGGGTGTTCAAATAGATCAGGTCAACCTAGTAGAACTAGGAATTTAGTAAACACTAACAAATCCAATGGCTTTCCGACGTACGGGGTAGGATGATTCCAAACTTGAAGTTCGATTGATTGAAATTACTTTTGGCAGCATTCAAGTCTTTTTAAATTAATTTTGAGTGTTAGTGATTGGAAAAAGTAATGGCTGCAGAACAAAAAGGTGCCATTTGATCAAGTTCTAGCCCGAGCTTTTTTTGATTTGCCTTAAAGTAATTTTTTTTCTTCCAATGGAAACTCAATTTTTTTATTCTTCAAAAAAAATCGTTTTTACAAAATGAAAATCTATTTTTTTTTAAACCGCAGTATACAGGAAACGAACTCTTGAATAGGATGTGCTTTGAAGAAAGACACAAAAACACACAGTTTTGCTCAAAAATAAAAGATGAACTAAAATTTCGAAGTTTTCAAAATCTTTGCCTTCACATTGGTCCAAAATCCAAGAAAATTTTATATAAAATAATTATAAAAAAATTATTAAACCGAAATTCAAAAATAAAAATGATAAGATTGATTTTTTTTTTAATTATTTTGATTAAAATTTGGCTGGCAGCCCTCGAGGCGTGTTTGTGAGACTCGCAAAGTTTTTCTCAAATTGAATTTATTTCTCCGTTTTTCCTATGACAGACCATGATGGAATCTAGATATGGTGGTCTCACTTTGGCAAAAAGTAGACGAGGGTTGGATGCTGAGGAGGGGGCGAAACGCAGCCGAAATTTTACTGCTGGCTGGCTGCTGCCTGGCTGGGATGCCAGGTGCTCTGATTTTTTGTAAAACACGAAGTTTTGCCAATCATCAAGATATTGCTTAGACAAAGATTTCACCTTGATTTTTGCAAATATAATTCATAGAATCGAAACAAAATCTTCCGGCTGAGCTCCGGGCTGGTAAGCAAAGCTGGATGAGGTTGGACCTATAAACGACGGTGCTGGCGTTGTCGGTAGCAGTGGGTAACATTAATTTCGCATTACTTATGACAAATTTATGCTTATTCAACACTTTTTTCTTTCAAGAGCTATCTAGAAGCAGCAGAAAGTCATCGAATCGGATGGTACCATGGCGAGGCGTTACATTCCATCGTCCGAGAAGCGGCTGGCCCTACTGCAGGAACATCCGATCTTCATCGAGATGAAGAAGCTGCTTCAGGAGGACCCCCGTCTGTTGCCATCGCTGCTCCAGAAGATCCAATCGAGTAATCCGGATCTGATGGGTAGCATTTGGGAAAACCAGATGAAGTTTTTGGCACTTTTGAACAAGGGAACCAATGAGCTGAAATAGGAAAATAGGCGAAACGTTAGGCACCTGAGCAGCATAACGATAAGTCCGATGAGTGGGTTGGGGAATCAGTTCGATCCACTGCCGACTGTTGATTGTCCGGAATGGATTGAGCCCCTGAAGGATTCCTGCAGGTGATGCTGTCCAATTGCTAGTCATCCTCGAGTGTAGCAAAGCTCCAGTTCAGCGCTGCTCGTGGGTGTTAATATTAAAAAAGGCTTAAGCAGTATTTACATGGTGCAACAGTTATTTGAAAATAAAATTTCGAATCATACAATCGTTTATCATTTAATCATGAAAATTATCAATAGCAGAATTTATAGCATTCTTTTAGCAGAACCAATTTATTTTTATTTTCATCCAACACTTTTCGATTGGAGGGAAACAAAATAGCTCTTTGGATAAGGTAACAAGAATAAGGAGCAAGTAACATCCGGTTGAGGGTTTTGGTTGTTTGTTCCACCCTTTAAGATCCTTTCTATCAGAACGGTTAATTAAATTTTTTTCTTTTCCGGAACATACGGAAAGACCGAACTGTATTGAAATTTTATTAAAAAAAAGTGTTTAGAACAAAAATTAATTCATTGAATATACTCATATCCTTGCTTTATTTCCGAAAACTCAATATAAATACACGCAGCGAAAATATTTTTTATTTCAAAAGAAAGTGCCGCAAAAACAAAGGATTTTTTCCTTTGATTTTGGGATAAATAAAGGTTTCTCTGATTAAAAGGCATTTTCCTTTGTTTCAAAAAATTTTTCTTTTGAAAAATCTTTGAATCAAAATCTTAATGCTTTGAAACAAAAAACAGTTTCGTTTGATGCAAAGTTGTTTTTGTTTGCTACAATGTAATTAAGAATTCCATTTAAAAGGATTGGTTCATTAAACCATTTTTCTTTTATTCCAATTGGAAGAAATATTTTCTGTTGTCCCGATGTTCCTATTAGGAATTTTGAATAATAAAAAGAAACAATTTATATCTTAAATTCATTTTTATTCACAAAATTAACACAAACACTGGTTCACTATAATTGAATCATCCGCTCCGTTTGCTAGCTTACGTGGTCATCTAGTGATTACCGCTGAAGATCGGACCAAAGAGAATCAAACTGCTGGATTTGGGGTGGAATCAGCCGTGGTTCTGTAACAATGCAAGAGTTAATATAAAATCTTAAATATTCACTTTTTGATTAACGGATTAACACACACTTACCATTCTTCATCCTGAATCCTCCTAAATAGCTATCTCTGATTCACTAGATTTATTTTCAACACAACCGGCCAAACTTTATTCGAAATTCGGTTCTTGCTCAATAAAAAATATCTTCTAAGTTTGAAGTTTTAATTTAAAGAAATTATTCCTCTCTGTTGAAAACCTTTTTCTTTGGTTGAAAGAAAATTAACTTTGTTTCAAACGAAATGTGCAATTGAAAAAAAATTCTTTTCAATCAAAGAATTTATTTGAAATCAAAGTCCAAAATTATTCAGTTCAAAAAATTATTTCTTTCTTTCAAAAATTAAAAAATCAAAACTTTTTTCAATATGGCTGAATGGTGATTTGGCATATGAGATCACCATCCTAGATGCATCATGTGATAGACTACTAATTATCATGGAATAATAGTTCAGTACGGTGATTTGTTCAATTATGCACTACACTTGGATTTATCCCATCATCATTCGGATTGGTAAGACATGAAAGCCACAAAGATGCCAAAGATAATGTTGTATGATAAATGGGCAAAAACAGCAAGTTTCGTTGGTTCTCAAATAGGTAGTGTATAATATGAGACCATTTTCAAGTAAAATTGGTATATTCTTTCTCAAATACTAACGATAAGACATTCCACATTTTGGCAAGTGATTTTCTTGAGCCGTTTAACATTTCTCATCAACATAACTCAGCTTCAAAGTATTTATCCGAAAAAAATACTTCTGATTTCTTGACAAAATCTATATTTGTAACTATGTTATTTGACTCCAAAAATCTGGCACGATTCTTTGTGATACTATTTCTATAAATTTATCGGAAAATTATACCAAACATGGACAAATTGAGTCATTATATTTAAAACGTAACAATTCAGGAGTATTTAAATTAAATTAGGAATTCTATGTAATCTATACACATTTTAAAGGCTCAAGAATGTATACTGTAAACTAAATTTTTTGGTACAATTTCATATCTTCATGATTATAGGTTGTTGGTTTTTAGAACATTTTTTCTGTATGGAAAAAAATCAGGGCTTCAGGGGAAATTTGAATTGTGGAAAACCATTTCGAAAACACGCGTATTATTAGTGAATTATTAGTGAATTTCAATATCGATTTTCCATCTAACTAGACATCTAGATAGGTTGATAGGACATTAGATTGATGTAGTCAGAAAAATTTTGGTTTCTTCAGTAAATTTTAATTTTCTAAAACATTCGATATTAACTCTACTCGAGAGAAGGGGTAAATTGCAACAAATTTCGTTTTCCATGAACAATCTAATCAAAACGTAGGAAAATTAGTACTTTTTTTTATAAACTTTCGATGCTATGAAGGCCAAAATGTATAAAAACACCAATAACAGTAATTTTTTATTTTATTCGAATAAAATTTTTCATTTTTTTCTGTCAATAATCCTGTTACATTGTGCTGCATACATTTAGGGGTAAAAAAAAAACTATAAAAATTTCTACTAGCTGAAATCTCGAATACGAATATCTCGAATGTTTGGATGGATGAAATTTTAATGTTAACAAAAGCATCATGTAAATCTTTCATATTCCAGCATATGAAAACGAAAGTTATGAGGTCTCATTTTTATTTGCATTTTGTTGCATTTTACCTAAGACAAGTGACTGAATTATAAAAATAATTATTACAAAAAAAATCGGAATGTCCAAAAAATATCTGTACACCAACAGTGTTCGTTTAGTATTATGAAACCAACATGAACTTTTTAGGTGATATCATTAAGTCAATCCGTAAAACTGGGTACAGTTTTTCACGTCATCGAAAATGTTTCAATTTGTACATCTGTTGCCCGTTTTTTTTTAAAATTTCTTACGAAAATCAAAACAACAAAAAACTAGCTCAAGATGTGAGAAATTATGTCATCATAATTTTGATATCATTAAATGATACCACTATTACATTATGTTTAAAAAAAACTGAATAAGTGCTGTAGTATACATATGTTTTATGTAACTCCCGTTTGAGGGTACTTCATCAATTTCGGCTGGTATTGACCGACTTGCATTTAAAAACGGTATAAAATTTAAATACTTAATAAAACACATAATGTTTTTTTAATTTCAAAAATTAAAATGTCTTCGTTATAAAAGATTGACGTTTCATTTTGAAAGCTCTTGATTCAGGTGATTAAATTCAATAAAGTTCTGCAAAATTTTAACAGATGTTATATTAAGTGCGCCCAGTCGAAAAGATTTAAAATTCAAAGTGGCCCGTTCGTTGAAAAGGTCGTTCACCCCTGTTTTAAAGAATTGCACAATGGGAAAAAAGTGGTTAAATCGCTAAGAAATTCAATATTTTCTCTCCTTCACGAACCAAATGTGTTAAAATATACTTTCCTATAGTGAAAATGTCCGCAAAATCTATTGGGCATAGTTTCAGACGACGCACAAACTTAAGAGCGGAGATCCAATACTTTTTAACCCCTAATTCCCCTGTGTTTTGTAAAAATTCAGAAAAACACTGATAAGGACTAAACAATTTTGAACAAAAAAAGACCTATCTTGTGTGATTTTGTCCGAGGAACCAAATTTAGGGAGTTTGAGCTACAACACGCTTCAGAAAATGGAGTTATGGCTGACTTTACCTTCGATTCCCCTATATTTTGCAATTAACCCTATTCCGCTCTTGAGTGTCAATATGACACTATTGAAAGTTTGGCGGCGTAAAACTTTCTTTGGATGCATCCAAATAATTGCATACAATTGCTTCGGGGACTCTCAATGAATTCTTGAAGTCTTTAATTTTGCATCATTACTTTTTATATGGATGCACCCTGAAAGTCCAGGAAAAAAACTCCCTAGTCAGACGTTGAGTGTCAATTTGAAACTTCTCGCTAAAAACCGCTAAATCTATCTTGTTTCTCAACTGATTTTCACAAAATTTATAGTTCTGGAAATCTTGTAATGTAACTCAAATATGTTTTGCAGACCTACAACTCTTCAGTTGTTCAAAATTTAAGAAAAAAAAACAGAAAAAACATTCTTTGGAAAAAGACTGTAAATCAGCTGCGGAATGCTCAAAAAAAATTCACTTAGTGTCCGAAAAAGCTGAAGTTAGAAATTATGCTTTGGACATAAGTATATATTTTTATGAAATTTTTCAAATTTTTCAATAAAATATATACTTATTTCCTCCACTAAGTGAATTTTTTTTAGAGTTCCGTGGCTGGTTTACAGCCTTTTTTTCAAAGCATGTTTGCGGATTTTTTCTTTTTTAAATTTTAAGTAACGGAAAACTGAAGTGTTGATGGTGAATATTGTCTGACAAACATATTTGAGGTACATTACGAGGTTTCCAAAACTATAAATCTTGTAAAAATCCGTTGAGAAACAAGAGAGATATATTGGTTTCAGTCAAATTGACACTCCAGGGACTGTAACGGGTAAAAATGTTAGGGACGGATGAGGGTTAGTTATGAAAAAGTAAGTTTGGGCATTTTCTTGTGTGATTTTTTCTAAGGAATCGAATTAAGCCGTTTTGAGCCACCTCAAGCTTTGGAAAATAGAGCTATTGCTGTTTTTACCCTCAATTCCCCTAATTTTTTTAACTAATAATGAAAACAGTAAGTTCAGACTTGGAATAAGGGTGCCTATTCGGGAGAGCGCACGGCACCCTTCCAAATAAACGAGTTTCAAATCCAATCGATCGGACTTGAAAATTTTGAACCAAATGAGACCTATCTTGAGTGAATCATTTTATTTCTTTCTCACGACTTTAGATTTTTTTTGAAGTATGATTTTGTATTTTAATGTAAAAATTTCTGTGAAACGTATTTTTTTAACTTTCCATCTTGAATCTGATTCAAATTTTAAATAATGGTTCTTATCATGTATTCTGATTTAGTTGTGGGGGATTTAAATTTAGAAAATCTTAATCCAAATTTAATGATTGGTGATAGTTTCTGGTATTTAACATATTTGTTATTTGTTATTTGAATGAGACTTATAAACCGATTTTATCCTCGCAAATTGTTATTATAGCCTCAGGGCTCCCTAAATTTAGTTTCTTCTTCATCGTTTTTAATCTAATTTTTATATTAACCTCTCAGAGCTTAGTTGAAACAGTTTGTTTCCATTTATTTCAGTTCATTTCTCCAGTTGCTCATGACACAAAGATGTAAAAACGACTATAATAAAAAAAAAAAACGCTCACTATCATGCTCGGAGCACCGGAAAACTAACATATAAAAATAGTTCTTATTGAAAAGATCTTTCCTTCAAATTCTCTACAATTCGAAACAAAAAATATTTATTTCCACTTTAAGTGTAAAAATGCGCCTCTTGTTAATAGTATCATTACTTAATATAAGCACTTACCATTTAATAATCGAAAGTTTATTAAAAATTCAAATGTTTACATATTACAACATCGATTTGACAAGACAAACACTAGCCAGTTCAATATTGCTTATAAACGATCGATTCGCTCAAGAAAGTGGCTCCAGAGAGTAGAAAAATACCAGACTACATCAAAATGAAAAAATCTGGAAGGAAGAATCTGGTCTGTGCATTATTACATGTTTTTTCCAAATTCTCATCCCTTATTTTTGTTATGGTTGATCATTTTTTAACTAGGCCGGAACAAATTTCAAATCCTTCTTTTGTCACTTGGAGTTGGAACATCGCGAGGGGGGGGGGACAATATAAAATAATGCGAAAAACAAATAAATTGGAATAAATTGCACGGAAACATGTATGCAACAAAATTGCATACTATATCGTTGCACAAAACTTATAAATCAAGTAATTTTTTATCGAATAATTCAATCAAATCAAGCATACAAAAGGTGAAATAACTTCCATCTTCTTAAATTTGTGTTTTAGTCTTTTAATCTGAAAGGTATTGGAATTTTTTATCGTAATTTACATAAATTACTTCAAACTTTATTTATTTCCCCCTTCGGGTTTTTTGAAATTTAGAAGGGGGGGGAGGGTGTGACAAAAGAAGAAATTGATATTTGTTCCAGCCTTATTCAAATAGGTATCGTACAGTATTTTCTAACTATTTATATATTTGTTAAATTCGAAAAGTTTTATTAAGGCCTTCAACCCATACAGTATTTTTTGTGCCTTGTATCCATTCCATTTTTGTTGTGTTGTGTAAGTAAGAGAGGGAGCCGTAATCGTCGCAGCGACTCGGCTGTAGAAGTTTATTCTATTTTTTTTTTTTTTTTTTTGGAAAGGGAGGATTATTGTGTAAGGGTTCACTCTCATTTTCTGTCTGGGATCGGTGGTGGCTTCCTGTACCGAGGTAGGGGAGATGGGGGCATAACGGCCACCTTAAGGAAAACGCTTATTTAACCATAGAGAACAGCTGTAACATGTGAATTACATAATTGTTTCGTGTTCAGACACTCAAATAGTCTATAGCCTAATTGGATGAAACTTGAAAAAGTAGATAAAAACGTTTAAAAATGTATTTTAAAAATTTTTGCCGAAAGCTGAAACCCAGTCACTGTAGAGGCATAATGAGAAATCCCCCGAGGCAGTATGAGCACCAATAATGAAGGCATAATGAGCGTTTTCTGCCGGGGATTCTAGCAGCAAATTCGACTCGATGAAGTCAACTGAGTAATAGAGCTACAGCTTGACTTGTATCCCCTCGAACATGAATCGAACTCGAGTCTACTGATTACCTCTCCGACACCTTACCAATAGGCCAAATCGACAGACGAAACAAACTAAGCTGTAGCTCTATTATTCAGTTGACTTCATCGAGTTGAATTCGCTGCAAGATTCCCCGGTAGAAAATGCTCATTATGCCTTCATTGAAAGTGCTCTGTTCGCCTCTAGTGAACAAATTAAAGTAAAAAAGCGTTTTAGAATTGATTAAAGTGAAAAATCAAAAAGTTTTATGATGTTGAAAATTGAGAAACAATGTGTAGATCATGTTGCAGTGCATACATTTCAGATCAAGATGATTTAAACGTCATAAAAGCTTATTTGGTGGTGCTCAAAAATTATAATATTTTCGTCACTTGAGAACCTTACTGGTTTTTATTTAATATTTCTGTAAAGATGAAAAGGATATTTCTTTTTTGGTGAAAAATTAATACTATGGGTAGTACGAAACAAGTCCTTATGAAAATTTGTTTAAGAAAATACGTACTTATGTAGAAAAAAGAAGTGCTCATTATGCCCTGGGTGCTCGTTATGCACTCATCTCCCCTACTGTTAACTACTGTCGGACGAGAGGTTGTTCTAATAAATAGACAAAATAATGAGCATCAGAAAGAGTAGAGACAAAGGGGAAGAGGACTTAACGACCTAGTCAGACAGTTTAAGATATTTTTTAAATCGAGGACAAATATTCAAAATCTAAGGGTGCCAAGTTGTCTCGAATTGGAACACCTGGTAATCTACCTCGGACCCTAAACGTATCCAGTAGCCGAGCCCTCGTTTGACTATACCGTGTATAAGTCCATAGGACAACACGATCGATGTCGTGGTAGCCATCCCCACAAACGCAAACATTGGATGCTGCGAGATTAATACGAAACGAAGGCGCGTCAAGAAACGTTAATTAAATATCATGAAAACTATCCATTCTGTGTTAAAACATCCCGGCCCATTTTATTTCAATTGCTTTCTACTGTTCATAAAATATTCAAAAGAAAAATTGGAAAACTACTCGAAGCAATCAAATCAAAGCATACTCACAGCTCAAGTAGAATAATCGCTTTGCACTATCGCTCCATAAATCCAGCCATTTCTTTATTATCTCGTCCTTAAAGTGGCGTCGCCTTATCTCGTCGATGTTAATCGGGAAGTTCGGAATCTTCCTTCCGGCTTCGCAGCGAACTTCACAATGGTGAATGAGACCATTCATTGATAATGCACAGCACGGATCCACCGGAAGCAACAGCAGCAACGGAAGTGAAAGTAAAGAAAGTTATACAAACGATATCTTTCGCATGAATAAGCAATACGCAGAAACAGATGCTGGCATTCAACAAAGGAAAAAAAAATTGTAGAATACTGATGATGATCCGACGAGGTCAGTGTGTTGGGAGTAAATTTCCTGCAAATGTGACCAACCGGGTATGAATGGTTGTGGAAGCATCCTTCAAACATCCGTATAAGATTCAGTTTTTGTTAGGGGATTCAAACAATGTTTTCGGTTTCCATTGAGCAAATGGGAATGTGAGCAACATATCATTGCTTTCAAGTTATGGTCGATAGCGAAAAGTTTTTTTTTTGCCAAAGTGAAGAGAGCCTGAAATGATACAAGACAGAATGTAGCTATATCATTTTGCTATCAAAGAAATCAACATTCGATTAAGTTCAGTTCCAGGAACACGTGCCTCTCCTTTGCATAGACAGAGAAAAGTTGAAATTGTTTCAAAAAGCTATGAAACTACAAGGTCCAGTAATTGAAGTGCTACATTGAAACTTCAAATATTTTGATCTAAAAAAGAGCTTTTTCTTCAAATATAATCAATTTTACTTCAAAACAAATATGTAATATTTTCAAAATTTATTGGTACAATTAAATTTATTTGTTCTAGAGCTGAACCACTCGCTGCAGAAGCTCGAGTTGCATCTCTTAAAAGGAACGAAGTACTTGTTATGGTGTTTTACCCTAAAGGGTGATACGGTCAAAATTTGGTCAAGGGAAAACGCGTGTAAATCGGTGAAATCGTTTATTAAAAAAATTCAAATTAAATTTCTTTTTCAAGATTAATTTGTATAAAATTCAGGAAAAATATTCAGTTAGGCTTCCGCTTTTCCAAATCCAAATTGCCGGGCCTTACGCTTAACCCCTCCCATCAGATTTTGTACAGCCACCTTGTCCACCTTCTTCGCCTCAGAAAGCCAGTTTGCCTTGAACTGCAGCTCGTCCTTAGCAGTTTTTTTAAGTCTTCTTTACGTTCCGCTTGGAAATAGCCCAGTATTTCTCAATTGGGCGGAACTCTGGCGTGTTGGGAGGGTTCTTGTCCTTGGGAACCACCTGCACGTTGTTGGCGGCATACCACTCCATGGCCTTTTTACCGTAATGGCAAGATGCCAAATCCGGCCAAAACAGTACGCAACAACCGTGTTTCTTCAGGAAAGGCAGCAGACGTTTATTTAAACACTCTTTCACGTAAATTTATTTGTTGACCGTCTCGGAAGCTATGAAATTGCTGCTTTTCAAGCCACAAATACAGATGGCTTGCCAAACCAGATATTTCTTCGCGAACTTTGACAGTTTCATGTGCTTGAAAATACCTGCTACCTTTCTCCTTCCTTTTGCCGTATAAAACTCCTGTCCCGGAAGCTGCTTGTAGTCGGCTTTGACGTAAGTTTCGTCGTCCATTACCACGCAGTCAAACTTCGTCAGCATCGTCGTGTACAGCCTCCGGGATCGCGCTTTGGCCGTCGTATTTTGTTTATCATCGCGATTTGGAGTCACTACCTTCTTGTAAGTCGATAGTCCTGCTCGTTTTTTGGCTCGATGCACGGTTGTAGACGATACACTCAGCTTATTTTAGGCATCTCGAAGAGAGAGGTTAGGGTTTCGCTTAAAACTACCGGCAACTCTCTTTGTCGTCTCAGCGGCTTCCGGTTTTCGATTTCCCCCCGATCCAGACTTCCTGGCTGTCGACAAACGTTCCGCAAACACTTTAATTACATTTATAACGGTTGATTTGGCAGCTTTTAGCGATTTTGCCAGCTTTGCGTGCGAGTAGCTCAGATTTTTGCGATGCGCATTTTGCATCGCAGCAAAATTTTGATACGCTGCTCTTCTTCCTTGGACGGCATTTTGACAACTGAAGAGTGAGTTCCAAAATCAAAATAGGAGCAACATTCTACACACACACCTTCAAAATGAGGGGTGTTCAGGTTTTTTAAATGCAAAATTGCAAGAAATGCGTCAAGTTGATATAGACCAAATTTTGACCGAATCACCCTTTATCATGTTTTCGCCCAACAATCAGTCAATTGAATAATGCCCAAGCCACCAAAAGTCGCATACCGTCAACTGGGGCAACATGCAACAATTTTCAACTTCAATGGCTCCTAAAAAACTTATGTTCACAGTTAATCGTATCCTTTATGCATCAAAAGTTTTAAGGATGCTGGGGCATCAAATTGGCGTAGTTAAAAAAATTATTGGTTTCTTCAGTTATTTTTAATTTTCTAAAAACATGTGATTTTCACACTCCTAGGAAAATGGGGTAACTTGCAATCAACTTTGTTTTAATGAAAAATCTTATGAACACGTACGAAAATTCATAGTTTTTTATATATTTGCGATGCCTTAAAGACCATTACGCATGACAACACCAATTCCAGTTGCTTTTGGGTCTGTAAAAATAAATTTTCACATTTTTTCTGAAAATAAGGATGCTGCATACATTTAGGGGTTAAATAATACTACGAAAAATTCTACAAGCTGAAATCATAAAAATAAATGTTTGGATGAATGAAATTTAAATGTTTACAAACGCGTGATGCAAAATATTCATATTCCAGCACATGGAAACGAAATTTACAAGGTATTTCTTTGATTTGCATTTTGTTGCATTTAACCCCAGACACCTAACTGAATTTTAAAAATATTCATTTAAAAAAATTGAGTGATTGTTCGAAAAATATTTTTACACCAACAATGTTGGTATAACATGAGGAAACCTGTAAAAAGTTTGTAGGTTATTTTATCAAGCCGATCCGCCATACTGGGTAAAGTTTTTTTCGGCATCAAAAAATGTTAAAATTGGAACATTTATTGCTCGATTTTTCAAATTTTACATAAAAATAAAAAACTTAAGACAACTAGCTTAAGATGCGAGAAATTATGTCATCATCATTTTGTTATCATTGAAAGATAACTTTATTACAATACATTAAATTAAAAATTTATTCAATGTAGTGTTATATAAATGTTGCATCGAACCCCGCTGTTGCATGATACCCCGTTTGACGGTACTTACTTAACCCTCCAAAGCCGTTCGGGTCAATATGACCCGAAGCGCACATTTCAAACATCTTTATCATCATTCCAATATACTGATGAACTGGTAGTTTTGACAGACTAAGTATGTTCTATGAAAATAATGATCAAATTAACGTTAAAAAACTAAAATTTGAGTTTTTGAAATCGGTTCATTGAGAAATGAAATACAGCTAAGCAAAGCCAAAACTGGATGTCGTTTTTTTTAAGTAAGACTTTTTTCTACCGGAAGATCTGTCATAGCGGTAAAAACTTTCATTGGACCCCAACATATCTATACATTGTCGGATAGATGGATTCTTGACAATTGCAAACATCAATGAAATAATTAAATTCAGAAAAGCTGTCAGAAGTTATGAGTATTTTAAAAATAAAATTGATTTTTCGGACTTTTAACTTTCTGAACCAGTTTCTGAAAACCTGGTAATACATATCGACTTTATTTTGAAATGATGAGTAATTAGAATAAATTACCTACACAATGAATATAATATCATCAAAATCGGTTAACATTTACAGCCAGGAGAACGAAATCAAATTACAACTCATATTTCCCCGAAACGGATATTTAGCGAACGGCTTTGGAAGGTTAAACATGCAATTTCCAAGTTCACTTTTGGCTGATAAAAGGTGTTTTGGGACTTTTACGGGCCTATGTTGCATACAAGTTTCCTAGAAACTTTCAGCGCCTTCTGAAGGGAAAAAAGTCGATAACGGAACTTCTAAGCGATTCATATGCGACTTGTCCTCACATACGCATTTCAAAGGAATCGTGCGTCTGCAACAAACTTTCTAATGAACCAACAAGTTCACATCTTGAACCTTTAGGTAATTTTCAGGCGAATTGTCAAATATTGTTGACAACAGCCGTCGATTTTTAAGGGTTGTTTACACCTGTTTACATCACAATCCATAAAATTGAGAAATTTAAACAAATTTTCTGTTTGTGTTAGCCACGGAAGACCCAGTTTCTCAAAATGTTTACAATCCAGAGGAGGAAAATAACTATCTTTCAAAAGCATCATCGATCGACTGGTTATGAATGGAGCCGGAAGAAGCTGTAATTTTGGCCAAGACCGATGCCCTGAAGACATTCCGGCAGAGCTTTATGTGGTCCGTGCTGCTCGACTAATCACTTTTTGCCGTTAATTATAAAGAATAAATATGTGTAAATTTAATAGGCAGTAAGAAAAGGTACGATTAAATAAATGAATAAAACTTATGATTCCAAGATTTTGTGTTTATTATTTGATCAATTGAAAGTTCTTCAATAGAAAAAAAATAATACTTAAACTTCAGCTGCTATCATTTGCCAAAGGTTCTCTAAAAAACGCAACAAAAAAATCGGTAGTTTAAATACAGCTTAGAACAGTGTTTTGACATGAGCTGGTATGGTCGAGAGGCAGATGATTTTACTTCCAACCTAGAGAGCAGTGGATCGAATCCCGAAGCGGTGAGCAGCTATTTTTGGATTCCAAGGTAAGTAAACATTTAATAAGGTAGACATGAAAGTCAATGAGATACACCATGATAGACCGGTTATCTAGCAATCTGTCATATGGTTGTCAGAGAAATCTGTCAACCGGATTTTTTTTTCAGCGCGTGAAAGTTTTTTGACATTCTCTTAGAAGCTGAATAGCATTCTCTACAGCCACCTAAACGAACCTCAAAGTAGCTTTAAGAACTTAAATTTTGAGCTGATTAGCATTCTCTTCAGACAGAAACGAGAGCTGATTAAGCTTCTATGGAACCTTTTTAAGGGACTTCTGGTTGCTTGGGGTTCGAAATAATGAGTATAGAAATAGAATGAATAATTGATTTGTGTTTCAAAGTCAAAAAGTTAGACAAATCAAATGTACTTTTTATCAAAATTAATTGACATGAGCAGAGCATACAAAATTCACCGTCATCAGTCATAAAACTGTGACTGTGAAAAAGTTAAAGCAGTCGCATTCATAACAGACGCCTTCAAATGAGTAACCAAGCAAACAATCTCGCCTCAACCTTCAGTCAAATGAAGCGTCGAAATAATCATAGTCGCCTTCAGCCCGTCGTCGTCTTTTTGACTGTGATGGAATAATGTTTAGATAAAAAAAAAACATGTCGACGACGCCGAAAAACGCAAGTTACGTTATGGTCGTGGCTGAAAAAAAATCTGAAAACAACAATCATCGTTTCCGTTTTTGGAGATCAGTCCAGGATAGTTAGGGACCGGGAAATTTTCGAACGTAACATCAACTGTCACGACCGATGAGAATTCGCTAGGGACTAGAAGGACAATATCGTATACGCGCAAAAAAAATTGCCTTTCATAATTATCTATATAAAATTTTTTTACAATATTGTAATTCCGCAATTGGTAGTATTTTTTGAATCCGAATTTTATTTGTTTTTGACACTGGCAAATCGCCCAACAAGCAATCCAAATACACAAAAATTTTCGAATTACACATAAAATGCTTTGAACCGACGCCGTCAACTTGCTTGATGACCGTCGTTTGAAAAATAACATCCGTCACGTGAACAGAAATCCATGACGATAGTCAAGCTTTTCCAGTCCCTTGAAGCTTGACTAGTAGTCAAATGAGATTTGAAACGTGACGATGAAGGAAAATCAGCAACCATGTCAACTATGATGCTCGAAAAGTGTCTGCTCTGGACATGAGGATTAATGACTGGGAAATATGATTGTCGTAGGCAAACATTCGTTCACACGTGTTTCAAATTTATTAAAATGTTCTTGCTTATCTACTAAAATGCTTGCACATCTGCTTAGCATTTAAGCTAAACTTCCAAAAAGGTAAATTTTCAAACAACTGCTTAATCACATCTTACATATTTAAAAACCCAAGCAACCGGAATTCCGGTTGCCGGTCTATCATGGTCTATCTCATTGATTTTAATTGTATTGTTTTGATTACAAAAGCTGCTTACACGCCTAGAGAATTGAACCGCTGCTCTTTAGGTTGCAATGAAACTCACCAGCCTCTCGACCAATCCAGCAATAGCTAATTGTCACTGTAATGATTAGTATTTAAAGTTAATATCATTTGAGATTATTGAGTGGGTTGGTCAATAGATGGTACCTTATTTCGTTCAAAGGACTTTCAGTGCACAATATGAATCATAACAAAAATTCGCATCATCAAAAATTTATTCGAATATCTTATTTAACATTTATAAGAAAAATTCGAAAAAATCTTGAATTCCATTTGTAAATATCCGTATAGATATAAACAAAACAAATACCATGACAAGAAATTGACAGACATTTTTGACATGTCGCTTAGAATTCCCATATAGGTTCTTTAAAACACCTGAAAGTACCTTAATGGTGCGCTTTAGAATGTTACGCGAACGTTATCGACCTTCTTGAAAAACATTTTTGACGTGTCGCTTAGAACTCCCATATAGGTTCTTTAAAACACCTTCAAGTACCTTAATTGTGCGCTTTAGAATGTTACGCGAACGTTATCGACCTTCTTGAAAAACATTTTTGACATGTCGCTTAGAATTCCCATATAGGTTCTGTAAAACACCTTCAAGTATCTTAATGGTGCGTTTTGGAATGTTACGCGAACGTTATCGACCTTCTTGAAAGAAGTTCCATTAAAAGCGCTTAGAAGTTCTGTTATCGATAGTTTAACCTTTCAAAGGGCGATGGAAGTTCCTGAGTAACTTTTACGCGACAAGAGTCACCTGAAGTTCCCGTAATATATTTTTTCAGCCAAATGTGAACTTCGGAGTTCGGAGTTAAGTAAAAACGCGACTATTGGTTGCTTGGGAACGCTTCATTTCGTCAGTCAAACGTTTGATTGCTGGTCAATTTTTGATAAGAATTATGAAAAAAAAACATGGAAACAAAAAATATCGCGTTTAAAGGTTGAAGTGACAGTGAGCATGTAACTATTTTAAAAGAGTTATGAGCGGTGCTGTGTATCAGAATTACAACAGTTTACAACGCTGACCAAAAAAGGCACTTAGCTCGATTATTTTTTGTTAGCTTGATTTTTTTTCTCAAGCTCCCTGAATTTCGGAAAAAAAATTTGGCAACTACTGATTGTTTGATTTGATGTGGCCTTCCGATGGAAAAGGACGGGATTGGCTCAGGAAGCGCAGATTTTAAAGGCTGCTGGTACTTATTGTTTTTTTTTTATATGGACTTCCGGTGTAAAAGGGCGGAATTGACTAAGGAAGCGCAGATTTTTAAGACTGCTGCTGATTTTTTGTTTTGATTTGACCGTCCAGTGGAAAAGGACGTAATTGACTAAAGAAGCGCAGATTTTTATAACTGCTGCTGCTGATTGTTTATTTCAATTTGGCCGTGCGGTTGAAAACGATGGATTGGCCTAAGAAGCGCAGATTTTTAGAACTCCTGCTGCTGATTGTTTATTTTAATTTGGCCTTGCGGTTGAAAACGATGGATTGGCTTAAGAAGCGCAGATTTTTAAGGCTGCTGCTGCTGATTGTTTAAGGCTGATTCTTAAGGCTGATGGAATGTTTTCGGATTGTTCCGGCTTTGGTAAACAAAGACAGAACGACAGAACGATTGATCTGACTGGGGTAAAAAAAAGAAAGGGCGACAGAATAAGCACTTATTGGAAAGGCTGTTGCTAAAAATATTTTCCGATATGATGAGGGACATAAAGAAACTAAATAAGATATTAATATTAGAAATACCATCACTAAAAATGGAATTTTAAATTGAGATGAAGGATATCTATAGGGGAGGAGCGGGCTATATGCGCCTATTAAGCAGAACACTGATTTAATCAAATATCACATCGAATATGTGTACAAAAACTATATACACGTATGCAGGCATCTGTTTTCTATACAATGGAGATATTTTTATGTTAAAATTTTCTTCTGTTTCCAAGAAAACAGATTTTATTATAAGTGTTGTCTAAAATGCCGAACCTCAAACCGTGCGGGCTAAATGCGCCTATTTATGTTTTGAACAAAATTTCTGTTTTTTGTACAATATTTCCGTATAATTTCATTGAAACTGCTAGAAAGTAATGATTTTCGTGCAATAAAGCTGAAGTTTTATAAAAATCTATGTATATTATAATTTTATGGAATAAAACAAGAGTTAGGGTTGCCATACTATGGAGGCAGTTCATCCATCAGAAAAACTTTATCAAATCTGTTTTTAGATTTTCAATTCTCCCTTAAGATGTTATTCAAACTTCCACAAAAGCTGAAATATGTTTAATCTTTAAAGTTCATTTGAGTAAGAAACAAAAATCATCCTAGTTTTTGTTTTAAGCTTCTTTACGTATAATTTTTAAAAGTCGAAATATTACATCAGAATGTATCAAAATCTTGTATGATTTTTTAAATTTTTTTGAGTTTGTTAATTCATAAAATTCTTTCTTGCCTCATGTTCTAAGCGTATCACCTTCAAAATGCATTGGTCAGATAAGCTGTCTAGTCAGCCATTTCATCAAACAGCCGTAGGGTCATTTAACCCGATAGGCCCATTTAGGAAACCTTTCCCCTACATATATATAAAAAGCAATTTCTGTGGGTTTGTTTGTTTGTTTGTCCTCTATAGACTCAGCCGTCTTAAGAGCTAGAGGTCTGAAATTTGGCATGGATGCTCATTAGGACCGGGAATGATGAAAAATGTTTTCAGATTTTCGGATGACCCCTTCTGAAGGGGGTCGTCCATACAAGACAAAAATTGGTTTCGCGATATTGACGTTACTTTTCGTCGGATTGTGTTGAAAATTTGCACATAAATGTTTTGAAAGACGAACAATTGATTTCAGGTGTCAAATTTTGTGTAAGGGGTCAGCCAAAGGGGTCGTCCATATTAACTATTCACTGTTCATGCGATATTGTCGTTATTATACATCAGATTCAGACGAAAACTGGTACACGAGAGTTTTGAGAGACGAGCGATGGATTTCAGGTATTAAATTCAGTGTAAAGGGCCGGCAAAGGGGGTCGTCCATATTAACCTTTCAATATTTTTGCAATATCGTCGTTATTAGATTAAGGTGGGGTAAAAGTACGAGTCGGGTAAAAGTACGTTTTGAGATTATCACAAACCGAGAAAAGTAAAATTCAAAACTCTGGCGTGGATTGATAGTTATTTGGACTGCTTTCATCCAGACGAAATTTTTATTTGGAAAAATTGAAAATACTCCGAAAAATGAAGTGAAGCAGCTTTTTGCCCAAATGATGTACTATTTAAAATAACGGCAAACATGTTTGAGCAATCAAAATTCTGGCTTTCAATGAAAGCATTAATGTATCTGTTTAGTTGTTTTCAATTACTAGCAAATGCCGAAGAAAAAAAATTTAATTAATATGTTTCTGTTTTGCACAATAAACTGTGAATCACAAGAAACCTTGAAGGGGCAAAAGTACGAACTGCAAATGGGGCAAAAGTACGAATGATATACAGGGTCTACTGAAGTAAATCTGAACGGAAAGTTTTAATTTCTTTCTAAAATTCACTGGGAACATCAGCGCATATTTTTGTTCCTACAAAGACTTGCTCGCGCGAAAAATTGCTGAAATACGATGAGAACTGGATTTCGTAAACCTGTTGAATATGGACAATGGACAAGAACTCCAAATCCGCGTAGGTTGTTCACCCATGTATAGGATTTGTATCAAAAGCGGACACAAAAGTAAGCAAAGATTGATATTGAATAATTTTCCTCTTGACTTCATGCAAAATTGTGGAATTCTGAATGGCCGTACTTTTATCCCACATCATTCGAACTTTTGCCCCAGAGGTGGGGTAAGAGTACGTTTCGATAGCAGTTTGGCATTTTCGCTACTGCTATCAAATGCGTTGATCGATTATCTTCGTAATTTTTTTGAAGAAAGATAAAAGTCCAAGGAATCCAATGCTGCTCTTGTTTTTTAGAAAAACGACTACAAATTTTTCTAAAAATAGGATAGCACGAACGTCGTACTTTTACCCCACCATACTCTATATATCGGATTGGGATGAAAATTTGCACACGGTAGTTTTCAAAGACGAGCCGTCGATTTCAGATGTCAAATGTTTTGCCAGGGGTCGACGGAAAGGGTCGTCCATATAAATATTTTTTTACTATTTTAAGCAATATTGACGTTATTATACAATGGATTGCTTTGAAAATTTGCATACGGGAGTTTTGAGGGAAGGGCAATCGATTTCAGATATCAAAGATTGTAGAAGAGGCCACCGAAAGGGGTTTAGCTTTTTGGCAATAATTGCGTTGTTATGCAACGATTGAGTCGAAATTTATTCACGGAGTTTTTTTGGCACGGTCAATTAATTCCTGATTTCAAATTTAGTAGCGACGGACAAAGTGATCGTCCAATTTTTTTGCAATTATTACTCAACAATGACTTCAGAAGTGCATCTGGAAAATGCTTGCAATTGAATTTTATACAAACTCTTCATGACATATTCCAAGTTGAAAGCGAAACGGAATTCGTATGGGATCAGCTAGTAAAAAAATAAAACTTGGTAGTAGAGAAAACCAAAAGTCGTAAATAAAAATTTCTATAGAGAATAGACGTGAGAAGGAATGTAGAGATGAGAATAAAAAATTGCAGAAA
Organism: Uranotaenia lowii; assembly: GCF_029784155.1. Classification (NCBI taxonomy): domain Eukaryota; kingdom Metazoa; phylum Arthropoda; class Insecta; order Diptera; family Culicidae; genus Uranotaenia; species Uranotaenia lowii. The sequence goes on along the minus strand of NC_073693.1, from coordinate 121,735,702 downwards.
ATCAAAATTTTATAGATTTGAAAAACTTTTACTAAGGACGGATTGTTGAATTAAGAAGAAGTATATTTGAAGAAAAAAAACAACAGCTTTTGGTTAGAATGGAATGTACAATAAAGATAAAGGATAATTGAAAAATAAAATTTAGATTTAGACAAAAATAAAAGTGGATAACTTAAAAGTTCCAATTGAGAATAGAGGTGAGAAGGAATGCAGAGATGAGATGAAGGATATGCAGAAATTAAATCGAATTTAATAAAAATAAAATAATATTTGTATTCGGCAACAATGACGATAAATAAAATACAAAATTTCTATGGCAACGTTTGTTATTCTGGCAAAAATACGCAACACGAACAAAACCAAGTAAGTCATTTAATTGATCTATTCTAATCAGTGACAGGCATGTCTGAGTGAATCTCTGAATTGAGAATCGTGAGAACCGTAAAATCACTACAATCATCTCCAATATATGTTATTATCATTCATCACTGTAGGGATGAGATGAAGAATATACAGAAAACAAATCAAATTTAATTAGGAATAAAATAAAATAATAGTTGTATTCGGCAACACTGTAGATGAATAAAATAAAATAAATTTCTATGAGAACATTTGCTATTTTGGCAGCACTTGACAAACAAACAAAACAAAGTCAGTCATTGATCTATTCTTGCGAGCGACAGACGTGTTTAAGTGAATCTCTGAATTAAGATTCGTAAAATCACGACAATCACCTGCTTATATCGAAACGTTCAATAAAAAAAAAAAAAACAAAATAACATGTGTATTATCATGGATTGAGGATATCAATTAAATCTTTATTACAAAGGATCTCAACACAGTTTTAATTCGTTATTTCTAGTTTGTTATATTTAACGACAAATTATATTTTTATATCAAAAAGCATATATGTATGTACATATATCCTGTAACAGCGACGTGATTATTCTTTACAATAGTAACAAAAATTAAGTCAAGATGTCATCAAACTTCGAATCACACAATGGACGTACGTGTTCGGAATATCAAATCTTGAATCTAAGTCCACATGAGAACTTAAACTCGTATCTATCACCAACGACACCCACAGTAGAGATAGGTTACGCCAGCAGTTTCAGGCATCTTGACTTGAATCCATTCCGATGACACGCAGATGAAATCTGCAGGATTCCGTTTTTGATTGCGATCAGCCATCGCTGCTTTTTCCGTGATACGACGACCATAAAACACTCGAGAAGATGCTGCATGGTTTCGATTCAAAAAGGGGCTGGATTGGGTGTATGTTCTTTTCGTCTTCGTCTTGTGAACGATTATGTGGAACAATTTGCTTTCGGCATCGGAACTGACGATTCAGAGATCTGAAGTTTTATGTTTTCTATAATATGGGAAAAATACATATTTCCCAGTAATTTGTACAAATTGTTGAATAAATTCGAATTCTGTCAAAGAAGAACAATCTGAATCTGTAAATGAGGATAAGTTTCTTTGTATTTTAACTGAATTCACCCACTGTGCCCAGCTATTTCCGGTTCCGGAAAAAAATGAATGTTGGATCAAACGATAACATCACCCCATAATACGAGATTTGTCTTTGTCTGCTGATTTGAGCCGGAAAGGACGCGACATTCAAACATTAGGACAAACACGCGCGTGTTCGCCTATCTAAACGTGTCGTTCGATTGGCGAAACATTCTTCGAGGATTGATTTTTTTTCTTCCATGATAGAATTGGATTGTTAAGGCTGGGCAACTTGAACTGTGATTTTTGTTTTTCGACGAATTTTGTTCCAGTAATTGTTGTTGATGGAAACATGAGAGAATCCGCCTTGCCAGGTAAATTTTTTGACGTTTCGGAGTTAGGACAAATGTATGGCCGTTTTCAAAAGCTTTCCAAAAGCTCCCTAACTAATCGAAACTTTTCTATGGAGGACATGGTGTCGCTAGTGTTTGCTTAATAACTCCCATCCTCGTGTCTATGGGGTAAAAATGGGAGACATTGTGACTGTCCTGAGACCTAGCGTGAACTAGCCTTTAGATTTCAAATGTATAGAATAGTCAAAAAAAAAACTCAGTCAAAATAATTTATTTCGAATATTATCCATTTACAATTTTGAATCATTGTTGTTAACCAGAATGTGGTTAAAATTTTACCATCCCAAAGTTAACACTATTGCTTCTATCTCTTCAAGAGGCTTAAACTTAAATTTGTTTTTTCCGTCATGGTATTTTCAACATTTTTGGAAGAATTTATTCAAGCAGATGCGGCGAAGGCGTTTCCATTGAACCGGAAATCCTATAAGCTGATTACACGCCAAGCGCCCCAAAGGGACAGGAATTGAAACTCTTTCGATATGAAAGCTGTGATGAAAGTTTAAGTCAACCAACTGGAGACTGGCTGCGGAAAAAATCTACTTTCTGGCTCAATAACTTCAAATTCAGTTGGCGTCATACTATTCCGAAAGTTAAATCTTTCAAACCGAAAATAAATATACTTACTATTCCAACACATAATATGAAGCTGTGCCAATTACCGGAACATGACAAAAAACGATGACCTATTTTTGTCATGCTTGGCAACACATTGATTCTCCATTGATGTATGCTATAATGGTAATGATGTTTACTCGTTTTTGAATTCGCGCTATGGCGTCAGATAAAATAAGTTGTGAATGTCAGTCAATCAAAACCGATTTCGTGATAATGCTTATAAGCTGCTTTGCATAAACTCAGTTTTGTGGGGCGGGCCATTGGCTCACTCCCAAATAATGACGATGCTGCGAGTTGTGACGTAAATAACTTTGACTTCAGAAAGCAAACAATTATTAAATTCAATAAAAAAAAATCGTCTAGAAAATCTAGAACCACTTAAATGTCCGTACAAATTATTAAAAAAAAGTTGAATAAAAGTTAAGATGAATTCAATAAAGCTTGTCGAAATTCATGCGTATCATAAATATTAATTTGCTTGTTGTTTAATCAGCAACTCAGCAGCAATAACATCGCGAAACGATGATGACCTGATTTTATTAAATGAAACCCCAGCGGTGAAGATATTTATATGGAAATTATTTTCCGCGCTGTGGAAACCAATCAACCAGAGTGGAAGGAGAAATCTCAATCTCATTTTACAATCAATACTTCCGTGATTCAAGTTGTTTTTATATGACATCTACTATAGTAGAAAGAAATTGTTTACCCCGACCACAGGACAGTGCATTGCTGACGCTTTCGAAACACTTTAGACTTTAGAGGCAAGCTAAACAACATCTCTCTGTTCCTAAGAATTTTGAATCCTTACCGACGTTCGGTGGGAATATTAGTTGTGCTATTTTGGCGAACCCAATCGGTTTATGTCAAGGCAAAACGAAAGCTAGCCGGTTTTGAAATAAGCAACTTTCAATAGCGTTAACGGGATACAGACAAGTGGATGCTTCCTTGAAGCTTGTCGGCTTTTTGTTTAAAATATCAACCGTCCACATCCATCGGAGTATTTTTTAAAAAGCTATTTTTATTTTCCTGCTGTGAAGATTTGTGTTTTATTTTCTAAATATTGTTTTTTTTCCAATGACTAGACAAAATAAAATTGTTTTCTTCAATTATTGCAGTTCATCTTGTCCCACAGCGAACTTGGACTTGGATTACATGTTCTTCGAAATATACCTTTTCCTGTGATTCTTTTTATCTTCATATTTTCCTATCTATTTCTTGTTATCTTCAAAAAGTGATGATCTTTCTAAACTTAAGCAAACAATTGTGAACATACAAAACGAGTTTGGATCAAAGCCTCAAGTTGTATGAGCCATATCAAATAAATAAGAAATTGCAAAAAAATATTGCAGTTGGTCGTTTTATTTTCACATATGTAATTTTTGTCATATTGTGTCATATCGCATACTTTTGGTTGAGAATTTTCAAGCTCCAATCTTATTATCTTAGTTTCAAGTATTTCAACTATTTTTAACAATTTTAACTCAACTTTCATTAAACGGGACGGTTTAATAATAGTCTATGATGTTTAGAAATTAATGAGTGTGTAAATGTTCGTACGATTTTCGCTCTAGCGGTACGCACTTTACAGCGGTTTAAAGTTTAGCAAGCAACCCTATAGGAAAATTGTTTGGTTTTGAATCGACTCGCTTGGAAATCGTTGAAATCGATTATTCCTAAACGAAACATTCGATTGTTGCGATTGTTTCAGATTTTTCAGAGGAAGTTGAATTATCATACGACTCGAGTTGTCTACTGATATCTAGTCATTTTTAAATCAAAAATTTGAAATAACGATCGATACATAATCATCCATAGTACAATATAAACTAGTTGATCTTTTAGTCGAAAATTTGTCAAAAGTTTTATTCATATTTCATTTTTTTTCCTTTTTGTATACAGCTCTTTTTTCCAAAACGTAGATCATCTAAAAGACATCCAACAGCAAAGAAACATTGATATCGTGAATTTATTTTAATCCCGTCCCTAAAATTAGTTAATGATCTTCCTTCCAAATAAAAAATCTTATAGCTGTATAAAAACATGAAATTTTATTTCTAGTTTAAAATTATCCTAGTAAACATCAACGTATATCCACTGACCATACTGACTGGACACTCGATTTTGTTTTCTGGATAATTTTTTCAACGGTACGCAATGTCGATTTCAAAGTGCGTATCGATCGATTTGAAGAAATGCTTTCCCAGTTAGGAAATGCCACCCAGCATTAAAAAAACAGGCAATTTCTACGATAAAATCGGGCTAAACAGATACATTTTTCCTACAGGGCATTTTTTGTCAAATTTTTCAGGTTCACCACCTGCCGTCGGTATTGCGAACCTGAAAAATCTGACGAAAAAAAATTAGACAGAAAATGGTTGAATGTTTGTTCTAAGTGTCATGTCAGTGTGATCAGTGTTATATCGTTATCTGACTTTATATAGAAGTAAACTTCTACCATAATTGACTTTTGGGAACTTTGTATTTATTATTTTGTCTATATATATATTAGGTTTGTATTTTTATTTTTTTCGTTAATATGATATTTGCCAATGTCATTTTTGTCGTTAATGAAAGGTTTTAAATTTGATTGTTTTGTTCCTCATAATTTTTTTCATATTTGAAATTTTAGTTTTTTTTTTATCATTCTTTTCATTTTTGTTATTTTTGTCATTTTTTCCTTAATGATGAAAGCCCGATTTTTTTGGTCCTCCTATTTTATGATCATTTTTTTTGGGGTTTGAATAGATTTTTGTCAACCCTAATATGTATAAACAGATCATTACAATGCAAAATCAAGTACAAAATGATTTGTTACAAAATGTACTGCCGCTATTCGCAAGACTGTCCCATATGCATTTTCGTCATTTTTCAGTTTATCTCAAAAATCGTTCAAATACAGTTAGTTCTTCAATTTAGACTAAAAACTTTCATAACTTTGTTCTCAACATATGTGAAAAAAATACCAAGTCATGTCTGCACGGAAAAAAATTGAGTGGTCATCCCAAAGACGCTGTCATGATAATTTTACCATTTTAGCGCTATAGTATTTTCAACCACGAAAAGTTTAACATCGATTTTGTGAAAGTGCGCATGAAACAATATTGAAATTACTATGTACCTGGTAATTTTCGATAACTCTCAATGTTTGTTGTCGAAAATACTATGGTCATGATAATTTCATCATAATTTCTATCACAACTACCGTCCGCATAGTAATTTTGACATTGTGGCACCAATTCATATCAACAAAATACTACGCACATCGTACTTTTGAGAACAAAACATATTTGACTCAAAAACATAAGTGCGTATGATAATTTTACTATGGTAAACATTCTTGTTGTTTACACTAATTCAGGATCATTAATCATCAAACCCGTTTGTAAAAAAAACTATTTTTGAGCTGCTTTATAGTTACATAACTTTGAAAATCATTCCAGAGCATCGGGAGAACACACTAACATTGACCGACGTGTGTCGGAAGTGTGTATTTTCATGTTTCAAATAATGTCATAATGCATGCATGCACATAAACAAACAAACATACATAGTAATTTTACTATTTAAATCAAGCTCCTCGCTCCTCCTAATCTTTATCATAACACATACTAGTTTCATCATGAAACATATTAATTTTACTAGGGACGAAGTAAAACAATGCATCATTTCATTGACAATTTTACTAAAACGCAGTCGAATTTACTATGCGCAGCCAAATTGAGCACATGGTAAAATAGCTATGCGTAAGGTATTATAAACAACAAAACATATTTGACTCAAAAATATGGTCGCCTGTTGTCCGTTTAAACCACGGATTTAGTAATTTTACTATGCTTTTTTTTTGTGTGTGTCCCATATGAAATATACCCGCAAAGCTGTCCCATATGTATATTTTTACAGAATGCTTTAAAATTGCTGCTCTAATTTACGTTAATTTTACAAATATTCATAAAATGTGTGCAACAAAATAAGCATTCATTGAAGTTACGAAAGTAAGGCTAGATAAAACAGCGTACAGTTAAGTAAAAAATGACAATTTCCATAATTTTTACAAGCTGAGTTTAGCCTATTGGGTAAATTCCACCGAACTGTTTTTTTTTTTTAAATTTCGCATGAGGTTTATTGAATTATTCGTTATAAAACATGGAAAATAGTCAGCTACAAAGCCATATTTTTTCAGGTTTTTCATAAAATCTATGAACCAAAATACGCGTACCTGGTAGCAAAGGCGTAAGTCATACTGTATTGATTTTTCTCATTAAATATTTGCACCCAAGATGCTTTGCTGTTTCTGATTCAGCATTGATTTAATTTGAAGGTATTTGTAGTCTTTTTAAAAAGATGATCGACCTAAAAACTTTCCAAAAGATGAAGGTACAGGTTGTTTTATTCATGGAATGTTGTTATTCATTTTATTTTAGACCTACTCAATTCTTACGATAAACTTACGTTATCTTTATCTTAATATGTCATAAACATCATTTCAAACTTATTTTCATCAGTAAACAACCAGTAAAGTGAATAATACAGCGCAGATAGAAAGAATCAAATGATCAACTGACAAAAGAAAAGCCACATATGGGACAGCTTTGCGGGTACATTTAATACGCATGCGAAATGTACTCGCAAGGCTGTCCCATCATTATTTTCTCCTCTGCATCAACTACTTCCAAAGCAAAAAAAACATTGGATGCAATTCTACAACAACTATCTTAATATCTGTGAAGAAAGAAATAGAAAAGATTAAGTTTCAACCGAGCAATCCACTAAAGTTTATAAAAATCTTTAAAGCCGTTTTTCTCGGTTCATTGTTTTTGCATATGGGACAGACTTGCCAGCAGCGGCAGTGTAGATGTTTTATTATTCTACTTACAAATTCTTATGAGACAACTCCGCAAATTGATTGCAGGGGATCGATCCAAATCGAAATTTTGATCGGTTTGGGCTAAAAGAACTTTTCTCCTGCTCGCTTTTCTTTTCTAATTTTTAATTTTCCCTTTTCCTAAAACATTTTCAAAGATGACGTCATTTTTCTTCATAAAAATCATAGATTCTTCGAAAAATGACCCAGAAAATTGGACTCTTTATTTCGGATTATGATACACATTAAGGTTATATTTCGTAAAACAAATCGTTTTTTTCCATATCATTCGATGATTTTAGGAAGCAAACGATTGGAACTTCGAACGATTTACGCTACCTCAAATCAGCATCGATTGAGCTGAAATTTTGCACGGCCAAGTTTTTAAAGGAAATAATCGGATCAATTGTTTAACCGATTCCATTTTTACTCCACCCTACTAAATAGTACAAAAAGAGTATGTAACCATTTTTCGCTTGATGAATTCCTACTGGGACGAAAACGGTTTGAACATCAGCGGTACGCATTTTTCAGCGGTTTTTGTTGACGTGCGTTGCGTGCGGAAATTTTAAAGTGATTTTTAAAAGTTGTGCGCATATTTTAATCTTGTGGTTGGCTCAATAAATTTTGTCTTCGTTTGAATCTGTAACCAGAACGAACTTCTCACAGGTAATCAGAATTTAGGTAATAATCTACGTTGTTGATACTACCACATTTCATCACCGCAACCATGCAAACGTTCGCTTCGAAAAGGCTTGCTTCCGTCGGAACGATTTGTTGTAAGAAATAAACACTGGCCCTCGAAAACTTAGGTCCAAGTTCGGGCCAATAGCCTGGGGCTAACCCGGATTCCTTGTGGCTTGTAGCTTGTTTGTTTCCATCACAAATGTTTGACTAAATTTTTGGACACATCACATTGCCCTAACAAAGCGATCCGGCCCCTCCTGCTGACCGGAAGAAGGGAAAGTTTGTTGCCGGGAATTTTGTTTGTGTTGCCTTTGGTTAAACTGTTGTCAAGAAGGGAAAAAAATGGAATGCTACTGAAACTATGTTCATGATACGTGCACTAATGAACCCGTTCCGGATTTTGCGGAATAACTCCTATGTATATTTTGTTGACCTTCAAAAAAAGTTTTTTTTTTAATTTAGATTTGAAAGGTTAATACCTACTGTTTGCCACAACATCTCACTTTTCAAACACGAATTAATACAGTTCTCCGTTTGTTTCTTGATTTATCATTAGGTATCAACATGGCCAAACATGGCTCCAGGATTTTCCGGAGAAAAATCAAGGTAATTTCAACTTTTTCTTATTAGTACAAATTAATTATAAAGTTGAGCGAAAAATAATTTTATTTTTTGAGAACTGTTAGCTTTGAATTACCCATGAACACAAATAGATTCCAGTAGGTTCAAGCTATGAACGCCCACATTTGCCGACTGGATTGGATGTATGATGGAATGTATGAATCTATCCGTTTTTTTTTTTAAATAAATAATTTCAAGCTTTATATTTCGTGAAAGGCAATGTAAAAAAACGGACTACATGCGGATTCTCAATATAAATAAGATAATAAGTTTTACAACACTTGCTCAAAACTGTTAATTAAGTTCACAGAAGCTTGACATTCACCGCACCAATGCACCAGTTCACCAAAAACCGTACACTCTCCCAAGACATTGTGTAGAATTCTTAGTTAGTTGGTCGTTTGGCAAACAATAATTCGGGCGGGCTATTTGGTCTCCACTATCTGGTGCTCGTGTAAATATTTCATGTCAACAAACTTTAACGATTAAAGTCAAACATCGAGCTTTGACAAATTGCATCCCCGGAGGATTTCCGCGTTACATTGCCCATCCCCAGGTCTCGTCCTGGGGTGTTGTGGCAGAACAGTGGTGGAAAGCTGCAATTGCTATCAGAACCAGGGCGACACTGTTGTGGAATGAAGTGAAAAAAGATCAATTTCGGTCAGTGTCAGTGTCGCGTTGGATGGTTCAGATTTTCTATTTCATGCTCCATTTATGTCGTTTGATGAATAAAACAATGTAAGGGACTTATCTTCTTAAATTAGAAATTAATTAACTTTCTGAAAATTATTCACACACACTAACATTAACCCTCATCCGACCCAGAAATGTTTACCCGTTAGAGTTTCTAGAGTGTCAATTTGACTTAATTTGGTATATCTTTCTCGTTTCTCATCCTCAACCTTTATAGTTTTGGAAACCTCGTAATGAAATTCAAATATGTTTTTCAGGCAATATTCAGCTACAACACTTTTGTTTTTCGTTATTCAAAGTCTAGAAAAAAAAATCGGAAAAACTTTCGGAATCAAAATGTTGATCAGCTACGGAATACTAAAAAAATCACTTATTGTCCAAGAAAGCTGTAGTTGTAAGCTATACATTGCGCACAAGGATTTTTTTTTTATTTTAACATCATGGTCCCTGAAATTCCAAAAAGGGGTGTAAAAACCGTACTTCTCAATCAATGGACCGTCAAAATTGTTGAAGTTATACCAGATAAATTTAGAATTGTAAAGTTGACACATTTTTGCATTTGTAAATTGTCAAAATAGGAAACAGATTTTTTGACGAATGTTCGAACTTAGCTGTTCATCGAACTTTTTTTTTGTCAATTTGCCATTTCTCATATTTTTTACACTTCAATTCAACTTTGCACTGGGGTTTCAGTGTATTTAGGCATGATTTCCGCAATAAAATGAGGCGCTTGGGATCAGAGGGGTGCAAGTGTGAAGGTGCTCGATTTTTCATATATTTTTCGAGTTCGAGCAGTTTTATTTCAATCAAAAAAGTGTTCAAAAAATCATAAAAAAATCTGAGTTTTGCACCAGATGTACATTGGAACATGCAAAATCGTTAGGTATACTTAACTCAAAATTGATGATTTTGGCTTTTGCACCCCTCTGATCCTGAGTGCTTCAATTTATATTTTCCAGAAAGGCAATTTAATTCCGGTTCCAAGCAGAACTGTCCCATATGTCTTTTGGGTCATTTACACTTTTTTGCATCAAACGATCTCTTTTAGTGTTAACTTTCGAAAAAAAAATACAAACAAGTATACTTTGTTCTGAACTTTTACGAAAATTTCATCAAGGGGAATGTCGTTATGTTGTACGCAAGAATGTTAAATTGGTTGTTTGAGTAACATAGAAACTATACGCGCTTTGAAAATGATAGAATAAGTGCAGCCGTGTGACAGTTTTTCCTAAAACTAGCATCGGTATGCGTTCTGATTTTACGCAAAAGTGTCACACAAAGCATTTTTGGCTATAATATTCCGTTTGTTGTAGTAAACGCAGGGCTAGAAGTTGGTCACTTTTCAGTAACTTAGTCACTTTTTTCAGGCTGGTCACTCAGAAGTTACTTTTTTTGAAATTTGGTCCCTAAAGTCACTATTTTGTATATAATTTCCTTATAACTGAGCTTATTTTTTAAAACTTGTTCTACTCATCATTAAAAATATTATATTGTTTCACGACAAGTGGTATGTATCTATTCATTATTTTATTATTAGCTTATTCGTTTATTATTTGTTTGACGGGTTCCTTTTCTTTCCTTTCGAGTCCTGTGGGATTTCACACGACCTAAATTGAGAGAATGGCTCAGATTTAGTAAGGAAGATAATTGTTTTGTTTTGCTTTATTATATCGCTTAAACTTAAACATTATATGGATGACAATTGGAATTTAAACAAAAATAGTTTTTCGCCTAAAATATTTAGTTTTTTGTTAATTTACCAAAGTTTTGGCATTCGTGTCAAGAAAAAATATTTCCTAAAGTGACACTATTACAACATGTTTAACAAAGATTTGAAGTGTTATGACTTTCGAAGCTTGAATTTGTTAAAAATAATTCTCAACTTTATTTAAAAAAAAAAATCAATCAAAATCTGTACAGTGAACTAAATCACATGGCAGGACACATTCCATGCTTTCAATGCACTTGGTTGTATTGAATGGAAGGTAAACTGGTGAAAAGTGACTTGAATCGGAAATATCAGATATTTTATTTCTAAGTTCCCTTATTTCTAGATATTTTCGAATCATTTGAAATATTGGTAGATATACATAGATTTCAAACCCTTTTCCGATAACTTTCAGTAATTTTTGTACCTTTTAAGAGGTTAACTGATATATTTTCTGCGATATTCGGATAGGTGTTTCTTGAATGGATACAATATTTCTGAAGTGTTTTTGGATCTGTTAATTTTTTAAAGAAATTTTCGTGTTAAATCATTTATGAATATTTTTTAAAAATTCCTTCCTTTTTTAACATTTTTTTTTCTAGTAATTCTTTCTAATGATTAATATGTGAATAATGCAATAAAGTCTGCGGTGTATCTTTTTGAAAATGGTCCATTTTTAAGTAAATTCTCCTTGAGTTAGTTTTAAATTTGAAAAATTATATATTCTACCTTGAAAATTAGTCTCGTAAATTTTTTTAGCCTTTTTTTGTGTTATTATCAACTTAAGTCAATTTTTCGATAAGCTTCTATAAGTCATTGTCAATCTTCTGTCAACATTTTGTCCTTCATTTTTTTCAATTCTGTATCATTGTTTTGTCACTTTTTCATGAGGACCTCTCAATTTTTTTAATTTCATGACTCTTTCATGAAATGAAATTTCTGTAGATAAATGTAAATCTTAACTAAATTTCAAGTAAATTCTTTAAACTTTTCATTGAACATGTGCTGGTTTTTTATTCTCATTTAAAAATCTCTAACATACAACAATTTTGTTGAAAATTTTTTGTTTCTGTAAATTTATTTCGAATTGTTAACTTTTTTCAATACAAAATAAAACTTTTTCAACTGTTTTAGTGACATTGAAAAAATTCTGATGGTGTATACACATATAAAGAATGAATTTTCAAAATTTGTAGGTTTTTTTTTCAAAGAAAATAGATAAACTCGAAGTTCTTGTCGGGCTTAGTTGTCCTAGTCTTTACAGAACAATCTTTTGGTGTCCTCCCATTGTTTATTTAGAAGGGGAAGAAAATTATTTTTTTTAAAATAATATTGCGACTTCAAAGATGTGATATGAATTTGTAACTAGCTCCATATGCTTAACATCTATCTAATAACTGGAATTATTCTACATTGGCCCAGAAAGAAAGGTTTTCAAAACTTCATCAGGTGCTTTTTTAAGAAATATCATGTTATGTTATTATTTTACAAAAATATTTAAAACGTAGGGGGAAGAATTTTGAAGAGTCTAACCCAAAATGTTAATAAAAGGTAGTTAGAGTGATAAAAGTAATGCATTCACGCAATTCAGCTCACCTGTAGAACAACTTATTTTAATGGGAAGATTTACAAAAGCCTAATTATAAGAAGTTTAAACAAAAACTGAATAGATTTTACGTAAATTTACTCATTTTTGGCGGTTTTGAGTTGAGCTTACACTTGTATAAAAAAAAATCAAATTCTAATAAAATTTTAGATTTTAAATTTAAAGTTAGGAATAAGATAGTCATTTTCGAGTTCAGATTGAAAATTCAGATTCAGAATTTAGCCAAAATATATGCCAAATTTAGCACCTAGAACTTAGGCTCTGAAAACACATCAGTATTATAGACGAGAATCTAAATAAAATTTCAGAATGCTTAGTAAGAATAAGATCCAACGCAATCAGTAGTTTGAGGTTAGTATCAGAAAATAAAATTATAATTCGAATCTCGAAACCAAATTTATGGATCAGTAATTCAATGTCAAATTCAACATTAATGATTTTTATTTCAAATTCCAGAAAACAGAGAGCAATAGTTCTATTCAATATGAGGACTTGAAAAATAAACTAATTTTCAATCGGATCATAAAACTGAAACTTTGAAAGTATCACAATCCCCATTTTTTGCTCCGTGAAATGTGTACTTTGCGTAGTCTGAATAAATTTCAAATCTTCTCGCACTTTTACGTTCAATTTTTAAGAAATATTTTCTTTTTGATAAAAAAAAAGCCCGATAAAAACATTATTATCTGAGTATTTCAAACCGAAAAAATATGAAATCTCACGTGGTTTCCAAAACAAACCTGGGGTCTAAAAAGCTTCGTTTTGGTCCAAATCTCATCCATGATTTTTTGCAAAATTTTTAAGTAACGTTTACATGAGTAAATTTGAACTTTTAGGTTTGTATGGGAAAATTGAATATTTTGTACTGAAAAATCAACATCATTTTTGTTTCTTCCGTGGAACCAAGCCAGCTGGTGCTTTTTGTGTCAATTTATAAATTTCCGAAAGGAAATTTTCCGCTGAACAACTTAGTTGAAGACTGTAACCTCATATCTTCTAAGACAAAAAAGTTATTAGCTGTTTAACAGAGGCATGTCTTTTCGCATTGATAAACAATAAATTCAATTGACATCACTGCTGGGTGCCTTGCGAGGTATTGCACGAAAAGTACCCAGTAAACATGAATCGGCAGAGAGGTAACTCAAATCGCCAGAGGGATCGTAACGATCTCTCTGGCGATTTTGCATCATCACATTGTGGTAAGTGCCACAAATTAAGCTAAGACACGCCCTCCAGAGAAACACAAGAACACAATCCGAATCGTGTTTGTATGTTTCCCTTCGAGACGCGTGTTCGCCTGCCTGAGAAGTCGACAGCTACGATTGAAAGCACACACGGGACACTGGGACAAAATGCGACCACACCGTACGAGTGTACGATTCAAACTGATTTCGCATGTACGCATTCGTATTTGTTGCCTCTAGGTATCTCGGCAGGACAAACCGAATGAAAATATTTGCGTTCTTGGAGTGTCGCCGAAGTTATAACCGTTTTATTCTAAGTTCGGTGACTCAACTCTCAATTTTTTGCATGCTCTGCCGATTTCTGAGAGGACGCGCTTACTGGGTAGTCATGCAATACCTCGCAAGGCACTCAGCAGTGATGTCATTTGAATTAATTTTTTATCAATGCGAAAAGACATGCCTCTGTTAAACAGCTAATAACTTTTTTGTCTATGAAGATATGAGGTTACGGTCTTCGACTAAGTTGTTCAGCGGAAAATTTCCTTTAGGAAATTTATAAATTGGCACAAAAAGCACCAGCTGGCTTGGTTCCACGGAAGAAACAAAAATGATGTTGATTTTTCAGTACAAAATATTCAATTTTCCCATACAAACCTAAAAGTGCAAATTTACTCATGTAAACGTTACTTAAAAATTCTGCAAAAAATCATGGATGAGATTTTGACCAAAACGAAGCTTTTAAGACCCCAGGGTTTGAGAAATTCAAAAATAACCTCAAATCAACTCAGTCTTCTGTAACGGGTAAAAATGTCTGGGACGGATGAGAGTTAATTCTGCGTTAAAGTTGCGGTCTTGTGTTACATATGTACAATCTATTCATTCTTTCGAATATTTTATTCTGAGGTTGTAAAAAATAAACACAATAAATTGAAAAAAATCGCTGAACCACCTTTCTTGTTCTGCGGGTGGAGCAACTTTAAAACCACGTACCCGAGGATGGTGAGGAGGGAACCGGGTTAGGTCGTCCTTTCACTTTTGCATCTGCTTCACCGGAAACATGTTGACGCCATTTGTTTGTTCCCATCCAGTCACGTGAACCGTTCCCATCAATCACATCACGTTTTGCCACCTAGTCAAGTCAGGTTGGGAGCAGAAAAGCTTCCCAACCCTAGACCATCATACATATAGCGAGCAACTCAACACCAAACCGGTGTGGGTGATGGGAAACGCCTACAACCGGGATCATAGCACAGTGCTAAAACCCATTCGGCCGAAGTTCAAAAACAAGTTGCCAACTTTTTTCGTTCCGATGCTTTTCCGCCTTCTACTGGGTTGTAATCCGTTTGTTGGTAGGCCAATTTCATGGGATCTGCAGTAGAAAATATCTCTGAATATAGAATATTGAGAAAAAAAAGCCGTTACGAAAGAGATGCAACCGAACAACCAATCTACAACGTTAAATTTTCCCCGAAAGTACCAATTTAAACATCGTGGATGTTTGGCCGTGTATTTTGGCGTTGTTCGATATGATGACATTGAGCCAGTAGCCTCGAAAAAGGGTCGCAGCTCCCATTTTGTTACCGCCGAAAATCCCACTCAACCAACCCAGCAAAACGTTTTCATCGTTTTCAATCAACGCCCCCTGACAATTTATTACGGTCAGGCTCTCTGGAATAAACAACAACGGGCGAATTGGTGTTATTGAATTTCTAGCCTATCGTTCGTTCGACGTTTGCTGCAATCATCGACCGGGGAGTATCGTAGATCGTATTAATTAAGTGTATCAGAGGTATATTTTTTATTTACCACCTTGTTGAAATTGAATCCTCTGGCATTTATTAAGTTCTCCTATCCCAGGGCTGGTAGCGAGTCACTTTTTAGTGACTTGGTCACTTTTTTTGGGTCAGTCACTAAAAAGTCACTTTTTTCATCATTTGGTCACTAAAGTCACTATTTTCCGAAAAATGGTCACTTTTATCACCAAAAGTCACTTTTTCACCGAAAATAAACAAATGAAAGAGGAATTTGAATTGCGCGTGTTAATATTGACGGTAGTAACGGTAAATTACTTGAACAGTCATTCAGAAATTTTTTTCGCCTCCGGCAGAATTTTGGCTTGAATCACCCTTGGCTTGAGACATCTCGATCTACGACATTATTTGACGTTCATGAATTGAAACTAACTTTGATTGTAGATTTTAATTTTTAATTCAATCAACCTTTTGTATTGGAACTTAAAACCTGATATACAAAACCCCTATCTTGTCTTTAGAATGGGTTTTTATTACGAAGTGTAACTAAGATTGAGATTGAAAAAAACCATTTTTTTATTTAAAAAATCTTTTATGTAATAACAAATGTTATGTTGATATGAAATATTCTAAAAAAAAACAATTCCAGACTCAATTTTATTTAGTGTTTTTTGTTCTTCTAAAAAAGGGTTTTAAAAATTTATACAAGGCCACAAAATTTACATTTTTCTTAGGTACAATGAGTTTAAACGGTAATTTCAACTAATTTGGGTTCCCCGAATCTAAATATGTATGCAATATTTCTATCAGCTTTTGTTATTGAAATGACTTTTGAAAATAAGTAAAAATCTTTAGAGAAGTTTCTGCACTTTTTTTACAAAAACTCAAATCAAAAACATATTATTTAAAAATAAAAGTTTTATATGAATTGATGAGCTTTAAATAGCATCAAGTTTTTTTACACTTTCTGCTGTGATGTCAAAAATACTTGTGATGATATTTCTCCATAATCAGTTATCTATCAATGTTTGATTTTACTAGTAATAAACTCTTTATCACCAAAACTAAATGTGTTCAGCCGAATTTGACAAAATTTCTAGTTTAGGACACTATTTACCAAATCAATAGTTTAAAAAAAATAAGAACCAAAATGGTTATGGTGAAACATGTTTATTGAAAAAACTCTTCCTGAAATGTTTTCAAAAACTAATCTTTTTTGTTTCCATATTGTTTTTTTCAATTTTCAAATAAATTTACCGATTTTTACTGTACAGTTTTTTTTTTCAATTTTCTAATCAACTTGCCGGATTTTTTTAATCAAACTGTTTAAATTTTTAAGACATATATTTTAAAACTGTTTCCTTGTTTTCAAATCCTGAATTTTCGTGTTCTTCAACCATAAGCCTTTAACTCCAAATTTTTAATAATAAAACATAATTTCAACCTTCTGTTCTTTTTCTAGGACCCAATATTTTAATCAAAAGAGACAAAAAACTCAGAGCTTGTAATCTAAAGCTTAAAAACCTGCGATTGCAAATTTAAAAACTTTTCATTAATATTTTTTATATGAAATCATGTTTTTGGATCGATCATGATTTTTAAATTAATTTAAAAACTCTTTAAAAATAAATTTTAATACGCAGTGTTAACTAACTTTGTATTTGATTTGTGCTTTCAATATTAATAACAAAAGTTTTGAACTCATTATTTTAAATTTTTCATCAGTTTTTATCATTCACTTAATTACTCATTTTCTGACATTTTTTTTATTGTCAGTGTAATTGAACTTTTTTTTTTAATTGGCACTTACAGCGGAATTTCTCACTAAACTTCCAGTTAAAAATGAAGAAAAGAATTCCAAATTTAGATGAATAAAAATTGACAATTATTATCATTTTCCTAACATCTATTCATGGTAAGTTTTGTACAAGAATGGACATTTATTTTATAATTCAGATTTATTAAATTTTTAATTTGCTAAGAAATTCTTTTGAAACTAATTTATTTCTAACTTTCTTGACTTATCGAAAATTTGAAACATTCATTGTAATGTGTTTCCAAAATTTGGTTTATCAGTCATTTTTTTAGTTTGTGTGTTGAACATGAGTGGCAAACGGTGTAAGAAAACCCTTTCCTTTTCAATTTTTTTATTTTTGGTCTTGTTATTATTTTTAACTAAATTTTAATTTCGAAAGACCCCCCCCCATAGACGGATCCTTCGCTCAGGCCTGATTTGGTCACATTTTTTGTACTTCAAAGTTACGTTTTTCGTTCTACATAGTCACAATTTGGTCACTTTTTTCGGTCCTCAAAGTCACTATTTGGTCACTTTTTTTCAAATTTTGGTCACTAAAGTCACTACTTTTTCATAGTCAAACCGCTACCAGCCCTGCTATCCGTTGTCGGTTCGATATGCTCTGGAGCAGAGCTGAAGCTTTCAGTAATGGAAGCTTTACTGTGACATTAATTTATGGGAGCCATAACAGGAGGATTTAAATGAGAGCAATTTGAATTTTTCAAACCAAATTGATGGCATAAAGATGAAGATCAACACGATTTGTGTCTATGGTACAATAAATTTGAGTATCTCTAAATTTTTGGAAAGATTTTGGAACGATTAACAAAAAAACAACAACATATAATGTTTGAAAAAATGTGAAAAATCGTATTAAAAAAAATTGATGTACACATCAACAACAACTTTAAAATGACTTCAATGAAAAAATATTAAATTGTGAAATAGCAGTGGGTTAATGGCAGCCGGATCGCCGAGCTGATTCCCGTGTCATCTACTTTCCAAAGGCACCGCTCCGAAGATCTTTCAATGACCAAACGGTGCGCCAACTTCCTGGCTCTCGGCCTTAAGATATCAAACTAGACTCGGCACTACGACACTCCATGGCACCTGATCTGACGATTTTCCATAAAAGTCTTGGCACATCGTTCAACCATGGCTGTAGCACCGCACCAGATCTGACGAACTTCTATTGGTTCCTGGTACGACGACCTTTCAGCGGCTTTCTAGCCTTCGAATTGTTGACCTTGCAATGTATGTAATGGAACCTTGCCTGACGAGCTTTCACTTGTTTCCCGGGCGGCTACTTCCTATTTGCTTCGTTCCGAAGTTATTCCATTGCATTTGAACCAATATCCATCAAATGAGGCTGGGTCATTCGGCCCTTAAGTCATAAGGTCGATAGCCATTTGGCCGATGGACGTTAGGCCGAATGGGTTATTCGACCGACGGTTATCCAGCCGAAGGCTGTTAGACCGAATCGACGCAAAGCCGAAAGGATGTTCAGCCGAATGGTCATTAGGCCGAATTGTCGTTAGGCTGGATAGACGATAGGCCGAATGGTCAGTAAGCCGAATGGTCGTAAGGCCGAATCCACCCTTATATCCATTCGGCCTAATATAGTCATCAGGCCTAACGACCATTCGGACTAGCTACCGTTTGGCATAACAAGCAAAAAAGCGTTAATATGTCTTATAGGTCAAGCATAAATTCGGCCCAACGACCATTCAGCCTAACAACCATTCGACCTAACGACCATTCGGCCTAGCATCCATTCGCCCTTACGAACATTTTGCCTGACGACCAATCAGCCTTCAACCATTCGGCCTCACGACCATTCGGCCTATCGTCCATTCTGCCTGATGACCATTCGGCTTATCATCCATTCGGCCAAATAACTTTCGGCCAAATGTCCCATTTGGCCTATTGTCCTATTCGGGCGAACTTTTTTGTCCGGACCCCCCATCAAATGGCTACGACCCGTCTTGCCTTTCCGGTGGCTTGACGACCTTCTAAAGGCCCTGCTCAATGACTTTCTACGGCCCGACGACCTTCCGCTCCGACATCCTCCCGTTTGGCTCTTAATCCCTCGACCTTTGAAAATGTCGAAACGACTCCTTTCTAACGATCTCCCAATGCACAGTGGTCCAGAAATGATATCTAGCGGAAAACAATGATTTGCGTCTTTTGCATTTGATGTCCAAAATAAAGTTTTAAAGTAATATAATGTAAGTAAAGTAATTTGCAAAACGCTATTAACACATTTTATTTTGCCAAATTATTTTCGTATAGCTTTGTAATTAAGTGTTTGTGGTTATTAAATTTTGAGCGTGTAGTAATTGTATTGATTCGAGCCAAAATTAAGTGTTTAGAGTTAAAAGTGTAAACGTCAAACGCACATGTGAACAACATAAACAAGAATCGGCAAAACAAAATAAAATCGGTGGACATTCAAGTCGACGCCATATTGTAAACGCGTAGTGAAAATCGAAGTTCTTTTAAAAATTGAATCAATAAAAGATATTCGATCGATTTTCGAAGTGAATTCGTGCTGTCGATGAAGTGTTCAAGCGCTAATATATAAAGGAATGAAGAAAAAAAGGGCGACGAAACGGGAGGACAGCTCTTCCAACTAACGGTTCCAAGAAAACAGTCAATCTCCCAACGACTGCCGCAAAAGGAGTTAAGGATAGACCACACAACCAAACAGCACCAAACAACATTACCTCAAAGACCAGTAGCACTTGCAACACCCATCCAGGCGTGGAGGCGAACATTGCGTTTCTCGAACAGGTAGACTACAGCCGCGAAGTTGCTAAACATCGCCTAACAGTAGGAAAAATACTAAGCGAAGCGAACTTCAAGCTTTTCCAAAAAATTAAAATGCTTGAAAAATTCTGCTTCAAAGTAGAGTTTACCAACCCATCGGCCTTCGAGGAGTTTGCAAAAATCAATTTCAGCAAACATAACCTCAAGTTATACTCACCTAAATCGTCCTAAGAGACCATTACCTTCGTTCGAGGTATCCCAATGGAGTACGAGGATGATGAAATACAAAAACACGCAGAATGCGAATTCGTTATTCTAAAGTTGGAACGTATATTGCGGAAAATACAAGAAAACCTCATTCCCACGATGAATGTAAAAATAACCGTGAAGGGACCAAAAGTACCTGACAGATTCATGATCCACGGATGCCCGTTTAATGCGGTTTAAGGAGGTACGTGTTCCCCATAAAACAATGCACTAAATGCTGGAGATTCTGTCACAAAACCAAGCATTGTTCTGGAGCCGAAAGGTGTCCAACATGCTCCAGAACACATGACTAAAGTGGCCAATACTCCAGGATTCTGCATTGTCCTAACTGCAAAGGGGAACACAAACCGTATGACCCCAACTGCCCCGAGAGAAAACGCAAAATAAAAATTAACACAGATATGCGAAGAAAAGGTTTATCATACAAAGAAGCCGTGGAAAAAACACCGAAACTCTATAACAGATTCGAAACCCTGTCAGTAAATGTTGATTTCCCCCCTTTAGAGGAGGACGACAAGCAGTCGAAATTGCTGGATAGCATTTTTGGCTGTAGTAAGTTCCATCTCTAAATCCTAGCAGAGAAAATCCCCTCTCCGGAGCAACATTACGTGAATTACAACGAACAGACCGGTACCTCACTGGCATACAACACTAATTTCATAGAAAGAATAGTAGCGAGCGTCAGGAAGGAACTCATCGAGAACCTCCGGGAAAAAATCTAGCTCAAGCCTCTAGTGGAGCCCCGAAACCAAATGACGGAGAATCTTAATGCCCAACCAACCGGCATACAACTGGATCAGCTGCTATTGAATGTATACAACAAGATAAACGAAATCATCGAAGGTTGCCCAAATGCAGGACCTTCGCCCAGAATTTGGCTGAAGGAGGGTGAAAACTTCCTCATCCAAGATTACACATTGATTTCCAAAAGAAGAGCACTCGGCTTTGGAGGAGTAGACCTTCTTATAAAGAATAACTTTCAATTTATCGAACTAGAAACCCCTTCATTTAATTGCCTCGAAGTAGTGAGCGCGAGACTAACTCGGGGATTCGACCCTATCATGCTGATCTCCGCGTACCTAGCCCCGGACGGAAGCGACTCAAATTTAAGCCTTAGTCAATAAAAATGGACCGTAGGCGGCGTACTTAGACTATTTATTAATTGGCTAACGGGCATACAAGGGCAAATTGTCATCGGAGCAGACCTTAATCCTCACCACGAATCTTTTAGCCCAAAATTTGAAAACTGCTATCGCGGCAGACTATTAGAGGACCTTCTAGACAACTCCAATTTTATCATCCTTAACGATGGCTCTCAAGCAACCGTCAATATCCCTGGAAATCGTGACTCAGCTGTTGACAAAACGCTGGCTACCTCAGGACTAGTTTGCAAAGCCTCTTGGGAGGTGTTTGAAGAGATCAATCAAAATAACCCTATCTAGCGAAGTAACAGTCGTCAATCGAAAGATCACAACAGTTAACCGCGAAAAAGTCGTCGATTATTTGAACAACATAAGACCTCAATTCATATATGACCTAAACGAAATGCAGACAATTTTCGAGGAAGCTATTGAGAAATCTTCGTACACGTTCAAAAATAAAAAACAGAATTTTCTGAAGAAATGGTGGACTGAACTGATTAATGACCTGTACATTGCCAAAAGGGAAGCTTTGCGGATGTACAACAAAAACAAACCGTTAGAAGACTACACGGAACTGGAGAGAACTCGTACGTTGTTTAAAAGGGAATTTAGAAAAGAAAAATGAAAATATGTCAACGATCTTATGAGCAAAATTGATGAGGACACCTCAACGCGACACGTTTGGAATATCGTGAAAGGGGCACTATCAGGAAAAAATAAAAGCAAAGTTCTACTGTCACACGAAGAAGGCAACGAGTTTATGAACTTCTACTTTGGTGGAAAAACTAAATCTATCGTTTGCCCACAGATCCAGCAGACCTGAAATTCTTCGAAATACCACCAAAAGCTAATGAACTACTTGACGTGCTCAGAACCAAAAAAAAATCATGGCCGCTGGAGAAGATCAAATGGCATATGCAATAATGAAGGGTCTCAACTTCGAGCTACAACTCAAGATATGTGAGATGCTAAACGAAGTGTTTATCTCGGAAAACATACCGAGTAGATGGCGTACTACGGAAGTTAAACCTATCTCGAAAAAGATAACAGTCTCTGGCCCTGTCTCGAAAAGACCCATAAGTTTGATGAATGTCAACATCAAACTTATAAATTCTGCAATCAAAAATAGAATCTCAGACATCTGCCTAATAAAGAATCTACTCCCAAAACAAAGTTTTGAATTCAGAAGTAACTGCTCAGCACAAACTTGCATTAACTTTGTTGTAAACACCATTAGAGAATCAAGAGAAGAAAAAAATAGAGTGCATAGTAACCTTTTTAGACGTCTCTAGAGCATTCGACCATGTTAAGATTAACACACTATTAAACCTGTTGGCAAAGATAGATAAGGATTCCTAACAAACTAATCTCTTGGTTGCAAACATACCTAAAGTAAAGAACCCTTATTCTTAAAACTGACACTGACTCAATATAAAGCATGGCACATCAGAAATCTGGACGCACTGTTTATTATACCATAGCGCTCCTAGTTGTCGGATCTGGTATTTTTTGACAGTACTTTGTTCGAAAATGTTTCCTCTATCAGTGCTGAAAATTTCATTACGATTCGTTTTGTTCCAAAAAAGTTACACGTGATAGAAGCCGCGAGACGAAAATTAATTTTGGACACCCACGTTCAAAAACCCGATGTGGTCTGTTTCAAAAATCGTGAAATCTGATTTGAGGAGGCTTCCTGACCAAAAATTTTACGAAGCCACTGGTCGGAGTGATGTCCCCATCTTGAACTTGCTTCGTTTTTGCCAATAACTTTGCAGAAAAGTGTTTGATTTGGCAAGATATTTGGAGCTGCGGTCGAAAACCCCCTGTTTTTTGTGAAAAACAAGACCATGGACTCCGAAATGTACAAGGAAGAGTGCCTGAAAAATGTTTTTTTTTTTCCTTTTGTTAGATCTCACAAAGAACCAGTAAAGTTTTTGCTAGATTTAGCTAGTTGCCAGTACAGCGAAGAGGTACTACAGTGGTATCGGGCCAACTGGTGGATTTTGTCGAAAAGGACATCAACCCACCCAACTGCCCTCAATTCAGCCCTATCGAAAAATTTTGAGCAATTGTTAATCAGAAGATGAAGAAGAATGGTAGGACGACTCGGGCGGGATGCAACAGAGATGAAGAGATTGTGGAACAAAATGGCCGCTGAGGTCAGTGAATAGGGTGTCCAAACTTAGATGAGTGGTTCTCGACGAAAAGTACGAAATTTCATCAAAACAACATCGGAATAATTTTTTTATTATTTTTCCTTAAAAGTGCAGTAAAAACCCTACAAATTGAGCACAAAACATTTTTATTTCGTTTACATAGCTCTGAGATAGACCCGAATTAATGCGTCCAGATTTGTAGTGATCCATGCTTTACAAGGAAGTTCCTTAGGGTCTCCCTCAAGGGTGTCCCTTATCGCCCATTCTGTTTAACCTTTACACAGTTGAACTCCACGAACTCCAAATAGAAGGATGTACTCTCCCTCAGTTTGCCGACTACTTCGCTGTAATCGTGGCAGCTGAAACTATAGGCAGAGCAGCATCCCAAACAAACCTATTTCTGGACAGGATAACTAATAAATAGAACAACTTAGACCTAGAAGTAAACGCGAACACAAAAACAGTATGGAGATCAAAATCAGAGGAACTAACATAGAGATCGCAAACACCTACAAATACCTGGGTTACACGCTTGATAGGTTACTCTTCCACAGAAAGCACATTGAAGATGTTTGTAAACGAGCCAAAATGAAACTGCCTCTCATAAAGATACTATCTGGTAGAAAAAACCACTCTAACCCTGCAACACTTCTTAAAATTTCCAATGCAATCGGACGCAGTCGATTAGAGTATGGTCGTTCTATCTATAGCGGAGCGGCTGACTCTTACCTGACGAAAATACAAACAACGTACAGCACATTCCTCAGAGCCTCGATAGGATATATAAAATCTACACCGATTCACGTGATGCTATCCGGGACGGGCCAACTTCCAATGATGGAAAGAATTGAACATCTAACGAAAGGAAAGAAATTCACCAATAAGCGGAGGCATATTCAAGAGTCGATCGAACCAAACTATTATGAAGACTCTTCAAGCAGTAGACATCCTTGAAGTCTTTCGTCATGCGGAAAAGAAGACCTAGACATCTGGAGGCTTTGTCGACGATGTAGTTAGTGTGAATCTTGAAATTCAACCGTGCGTCAAGAATCACGCCAAGTTCCAAGATGATAAATGGCTGATAACGGGAGCCGCTTGCGGGAAAACGAAATTACTGCGCATTTACTACGATTCAAGGGAAGGCAATTGACATCACACCAAGAGGCGAAGAGGTTAAACTGGCTCTGTAGAAAGTTTACATCCATAGTTTCAGGTCATCAGCATACGCTAGTTTTGGACCATCAAGGAGCAACAGCACGTCGTTGAAGTATATCAAGAATATTATTGGTCCTAGATGACTTCCTTGAGGCACTCCGGATTTGGCAGAGAATTTACTGGAAAATAATTCACCTATTCGAATAATGAGTTTTCGTCTAACTAGGTAGCTGCGGAACTATTCCTGTAAAGACCTGCAGATACCAATACGATCGAGTTTTTTGATGGCTATGTCATGGTTCACCTTGTCGAAAGCAGCTGACAGGTCAGTGTAGATGACGTCGGTTTGAGATCCCATGGCAAAACTGTCTTGCACAGTAGATGTGAATGTCAACAGGTTTTTAGTCGTAGAGCGCTTAAGCATAAATTCATGTTGTTCATTTGAAAAATAAGGCTTGCAATACGAAAAAATGGGTTCCAAAACAACCAGCTCGAAAAATTTACCTATCGCACATAAGGCAGGAATGCCACGATAGTTGTTCACATTTCGTCTGTCCCCTTTTTTGTGCACCAGAAACATGTAGGCCTCTTTCCATATGGATGAGAACGTAGACTCATCTAGTGAGGCAATCTTTCGACCATCGTACGTACGCATGATTTTCCGGTCCAAAGTTTTGTCCTTCGGACCCTTGTTCTGTCTATCTGCCCAGAAATGTACTTCTTTCATTTTTGCCAACAGACTCAGCGAAATCTTTGGAAAAATACACCATTTGTGCACAACAATATTTCACAATTCCGGCAAAATGCATCTCATTTTCACGAAAATTATGAAAACTGGAGCTCACGATACACAAAGGTTTAAGTTGAGCTTTTTCCTGCTCACATGAAAAAATTAAAAAAAACACCGTGTTGTATCTCCTAGTTACGACGAGCGATAAAACTAATTAATTTAATCATCCGTATACAGCACTTTTTCTGCGGAATTCCAACGTCAATCATTTCCAGAATTATTGAAACTGCATATGAATGTTGCTAGTTGACAGCGGTAGCAAAAATTTTATAATGTTTGTGCTCACAAAACGTCATATACCTACGGATACGGGTTGCTGCTGCAATAAAACCTTTTGTTACAATGGTAGAAATTTGATCTCTCACTGAAACCGTCAGACAGGAGCTGAGTTGATAACACGAAAACGAAAACTATTTCAGAGAAACTTTTTTTACAGTCGAGATCCCATCGAGAGAGGCGTATAAAATATCAATCCCGTATATGGTGGGGCGTAAAAAAAGAATCAGTCTACCTCCAACCCACAGTAAAATTCTGATATATATTCCGGCCGAATCACACCGCCGCGAATAATCATGTTTGAAAAAGATTGTTTTGTGGCTTTTGCGCCTCGTTGTCTGCACCAGAAGCTGGAGGCGAAGGCAAAGGGTATCCTACCTCATGCGGAGTCCGTAGAAAGTACTTGGCGTGAGTACGTGAGCAAAGTTTGTAAAGTGTGTGCGAGTAAAATTATTCATTTCGCACTTTCTAGGACCCGAGGGAGGCAAAAAGTGGGGGGAAGTTCTGAGTGTTGATGTTTGATATGCAATACTTTTTTTTAGTCGGAAAAGAAACAGAAAAAGCTCGTAAAAAGTTTCCCCCCACACAGCATATTGAAACTTTTTTCCTTTATTTAGTGATGATGGCAAAGCAATTGCTTTTCCCCATATATGCGAGGGCGTAAAACGTATGTCGGTATTACTGCAGTTTTGTTTGATTTGTTAAGAATTTAGATGACTTCTGCCTCCCTCTATGTTCATGAAACCGTAGCCATAAAAGCGGAAACAAGGTAAATTTTTCTTACTGAAAATAAAACCACGAAAAGTTATTCAATGATATTCTAGGTAGAGCACTAAATTGGACTTTAGTTCCACAGAATAACCAAATGGGTAAATTGAGCATGAGAAGGCATGCAAACAGGTAGTTTACTCACAACTCACAACTAGTCACAACATTCCCCACAAGTATCATATTTGTCAACAAGTGTCAAACAATTCGACCGGCCAGCTGATCGTTCATGCTAACTGAAAATTCAGAAATTTTTGCAAAAGAGCTAGTTGTTACAAATAAGGCCGAATTTTCCTCTTGTCAGTCGGTCTCGATAGAAGACATTTCTATTTTTATTTGCTTAAAAAGGGTCCAATGAAGAAAATTCAAACGATCACTATTATGCAACAGATGATACAGCTGCTTGAGACTTCTGTGGATGATAAAAACTACTGGTTGAAACTTCTGTTTCTGAAAAAAGCTTTTTTGGTTCGAAACTATTGCTGATACGAAATGAAGTTAAGAAAATTAAGTATTTTTTAAGGAAAACTTAGTTACAGCGGATTTAGACTTCAAATTTTAACCGCGGATTGAGACTTCTGCCAACTGAAAACCGATCAATGCAGATTTGGACTTTTAATTCTAAGACCATTCTTTTTAGTATGCTATTCAGCCTTATGATCAGGTCGCCCTAACGTACTTCGGCGTATAACGACTTTTGCTCGTGTTAGTCGTTACGCCGAAGTACGTTAGGGTGGTCGCTTGAAATATGAAAATTATATACGTAAAATCATTCCTGAATATCTAGAATTTGAATATCTAAATTCGGATATAGTTTTAATTATTTCATACGGCAAGAAAGCACTGAAAATTCGGGTGCAATCTAACGCTGAACTAAAAAAAGAGATGAAATTTTAAAATTTAAAAACATCGCGTAAAGTAGTTAACTTTGAAAAATTGTAGTAAATTCGAGAATCTGAATACAACAAAATGTTAGAATTAGACTAAATTTGGTAGTAATTTTTTTTAAACTTTACCACCCCTCAAACAACCTTTATTAGCAAACGAATGGAAAGTAGGTCTTTCAGACCACTTTTTTTAACTTTTTGTGACCCTTTCATAAAAAAAATTCAATTTTTTTTTCTTGATTTTATTATACAGACCATAACTTAAGCTTTCATATGCATAGGATAGATATTTTTTTTGAGTATGTAATGTACGAGCTGGAATAATTTTTCTGAGGCATGTTTTTTCGGATTTTTTCCTTTTCCGCTAAATAACGGGAAAACTAGTAGCTTTAGCTGTATATAATGCTCTAAACATATTTTACTGACATTACAAGGTTTCTAGTGATATAAGTTCATATGAAATTCATAATAATTCAAACGACTTAGATAGATTTTACTTACACTCTAAGTCGGAAAAGGAAGTTATTTTGTCCAGGCTTCCATGGTTGGTCCATAAAAAAAAAGTAAAAATGCAATATTAAAGAACTTTTAAAATCATTTAGGGTCCCCGAAAAAAAATTTTTTTTTTAAGTTTCTGAAAAAAGTGACAAGCATTCAAATTTGCAATAGTGTCAAATTGACACTCTAATGCGGATGAGGGTTAAATGAAAAAAAAAAAAACAGATTGAGTCTACTGCTCGAGAAAGAAAACCCCCAAGCTGATATAGGCTTCGGTTGATAATGGAGATTAAACAACGGATTGTGTCTTCTGCTCTTTGTAACAATGAAACCAATCTCAAAATGTTGCTAATAAAAATGCACAACTACAGTTTGAGACCTATTGTTAGTTGAAAATATTGAACGGGATTGAGTCTCCTCAGGTACTATCGGCTTCTGAGAAATTTTGGGGACAGAACACTAGCGCCAAAATAATATTGACGAATAAGACTTTAACCATTAATTTGAAAATTTTAACAGCATGCTTTGGAGTTTTTGTTTACACCACAATCTATAGGACATTCTGGTGCTTTACGTCAACTTTCTTCAACGATAACCGAACTCCGACTCGGGCTAACGCCGTCAAAGTGCTAGTGTAAGTTTGAAATGAAATCTCAGTATCATGATATAGTTTGGAAAATTTAGACCACGTGAGCGATTTCGTTTTGGGATAGGAGTGATTCGATTTTCAATTAAATATTGCAGCAAAAACGATCCGGACTTCAGCGCTTCTCGGAAAAGGCCCCTTGACGTTCGATCTTAATACCAACCTGAATACGTTGTTGAACTGGAGTGTGAAGCAGCTGTTCCTGTATCTGACGGCCGAATACCAGACGGAACAGAACGAGCTCAATCAGGTGGGACAAAATGATCCTGCGAGGCGAAAATGCCCTGCTGGACTTCAAGAACATGAACACCAAGTACACCTATTTTTCTGGGACAATGGAAATGGTTTGAAGTAAGTTTCGAACTTTAAAGAGATTTTTGAGAGAGTTTTTCAGAGGTCACCAGAATGTGACGTTGACCCTTGCCTTGAACATCGTTCCAAATGCAGGACTGCTTCCGAATTTAATTGTTCACGGACATCAGACGATCAAGTTCCCGGAAACCTACACGCCGTCGGCGGTCTAAAGAACTAAAAAATGGACACAAAAACGCCTACAAGAGCTTATCGAAGATTATAAAAGAGCTAAAAAAAACGAATCGATAATAAACCAAGTCACCAAAGGATTCGTTTTCAGCCGAACTGAGCTGACGATGCAGCATTTCCATTCATCCCATTCTAATTGTTTTGTTTTTTGTTTTCAAATTGGAGCAAACATCAATCATCAATGAAAAAACCAAACTTCAGGAACATCTGGTCGAAATGATCCCTAGAACCGTGTGCACTTCTTTCTTAGTTCTTCAGATATGTATGTTTAGATAAAAGTAAAAAAAAAATCGAAATAAAATAAAATTTGAAATCACTGGACCGTTCAGCTTGAATTTTCACTATAGTTAGATAATTGTAGTCACACAAATTCTGCCGGCTATGTCATGATCAATGACTGCTTTAAAAACATGATGATAATTTAAATTGTTTTGTTTTGCTTTAATTGCCGCTTGTCTGGTCGTATGCCTTTTTGAATCTGAGAATCTAAATTACCTTCAAATATATTGAATCTCGGCCTTAAAGTAAAGAGATCGAATTTTAAACAAACTTCATAAATTTCGCAGTTGCAAAACCAACATGGTCACCTCCTATATATACACACCATGGTTGTTTCGTCGGTCAAATGCAAAACTTATGTGTTTGCAAGCTTGAATACAAGTTGAAAGCTTGAAGACTTTTTCATTGGTGGCAGCACCGTAAACAAAGAGATGATGTCCCAGACTACTTGTTCGAAAAACTATGCAGCCGGGTATCTTGATAGAATATAATATCTTTGGTCTCCTGCATGAAAGAAATATATTGCAACGGAATCACAGCAAACTGAGACTTCTGCTGGTCGTTGAAAATTGCTGATATTAGACATATCGAAGAAATCTGTGTTGCCCAATTGCAAAACTACACACATTGTGTACCTGCTTTTTACAAGTACTCTTAACAGTTTATAGAAGGTCAAGAAACTTCAGGAATCCGAGTGGTCATCAGAACTGTGCAATGGAAAGGCCGCTGAGCCGAAGCTAGTGGAAGGTCATCTGACAGGAAACCAGTCGTTTCCTCGAACTGGAAAGCAGAGAAAGTTGTCGCTTCAGGGATCTATCGAGAGATCTCTGGACCAGTGCCATTGAGAGCATCAGACCATAAAACCGAAGCAAGTTTCCCGAACAGGAAATCTACCAAGGAGTTTATGAAGACCATTCAAAAGTTTGTCAGAATGAAGCCTAACTGAAAGGACATCACATCGATCGGTAATCTGCTGGAAGGTCCTCTGACCTAATTCATTGAAGGTTCACTGATCAGGGAGGGGTTTCATTGAAAGATCGTCGGAGTCGTCAAACTGGGAACCAGTTCAAACTCGAGCTATGGGAAGGTCGTTAGACAGGGAGCAAGTGGAAGGTCGTTGGACTGGCTTCCATGGAAGGCTGCCGTGCCTGGAAACCATTGGCAGGTCGTTAAACTTGAAGTAATGGATGGTCGACGAACCTGTGCTACGGAGTTTGGCGATAAAGAATCATAGGAAGAGGTCGAAACGGAAATCCACCTAGATGATTTCGAAAGCCATTTGAATGGTCGTTAGACCAGATGGTAAATGAAAGGTCGCTGAGCCAGTTCGTGTCGAAGCAAAGTCGTCGGACCAGGATGCTTTTTGGAGGGTCTCTATCAACAAAACCAAAAAAAAAGAAGACAGGGAGATATCAAAGATATTCTATTCTATCAAGATACCCGGCTGAATAGTTATTCGAACAAGTAGTCTGGGACGTTAACTTTTTGTTTACGGTGCTGCCATCAGCGAAAAAGTCTTCAAGCTTCCAACTTGCATTCAAGCTTGCAAACACATATTGCCTTTGACCGACGAAACATCCAAGGTGAGTATATATAGGAAGTGTAACCGAATGTCGGATTCCCAAATCAGTCAGTTAGTTTTGCAAAAATGAATCTCTCCAGTTCAAGGTCGATATTCAAATGTTTTGAGGGTAAAGACAAGCGGTCATCAGAGCAAAACCAACCAATTTAGAATTATTATCATGGTTTTTTAAAGCAGTTATTCGTTAGTCATAGCAAAGACGGTAGAATTTGTGTTACTTAATACATTTAACTATAGAGAAAATTCATATTGTAAGGTCCGTGCTTTCAAATTTAAATTTATTTCGAACATTTTCTCCTTTCAACTAAACATACATGATTGAAGAAGTAAGGATAAAGTGCACACGGTTCTAGGGAACATTTCGACCAGATGTTCCTGTAGTTTGTTTTTTTTATTGATGATGGATGATGTTGAGATAGGCAGCTCCAATTTGCAAACAAAAATATTAATAATCAGAATGGAAAAAATGTAAATGCTGCATCGTCGTCAGCCGCAGTTCGGCGAAAAACGAATTCTTTGGTGGCTTATTTTAGTATCGATTCGTTTTTCTTTGAGCAATTTTCTAATCACCGATAAGCTCTTGTAGGGGTTTTGTGTATTTTTTTTAAGTTCTTCTTCTAAGTTTTTGCAAGCTTAGTTTAGATCGGCGATGGCATGAAGGATTCCATGAGCAAATACATTCGGAAGTAGTTCTGCACTTTGAACGATGTTCCAAGAAAGTGTCAGCGTCACGTTCTGGGAGCCGCTGAAAAATTAAAAGATCGAGAACCAATAATCTCTTAAAAGTTAGAAATTCACTTCAAACCATTGCCATCGTCCCAGAATAAGGACTTAATGTTCATGTTCTTGAAGTCCTGCAGGGAGTTTTCGCCTCGCAGTATGATTTTGCCCCGTTTTATTCCGTCTGGTCAAATACAAGAATAGCTGCTTCACGCTCCAGTTGAACAACCTTGAGACCGAACGTCAGGACGCTCAGATCGTTCTTTTCTCGGGAAACAGTTCAGAACGTTTTTGCTGAAAGATTTAATCGAAAATTGAATCACTCTCATCCCAAATCAAAAATGCTTACGTGGTCTTTTTTCTCAATAATATCGTGTAGTTGAGATTCCATTTCAAACTTACACTAGCCCTTTGACGGTGTTGATCCGAGTCGAAGTTCCGTAATCGTTGAAGAAAGTTGACGCAGAGCAGCAGAACGTTCCATCGATTGTGATGTAAACAAAAACTCCAAAGCATGCAGTTGAAATTTTCGAATTAATGGTTAAAGTCTAATTCGTCAATATTATTTTGGCGCTAGTGTTTTGTCCCCAAAATTTCTCAGAAGCCGATAGTACCTGGAGATATTCAACTCTGACAAGGAATTTCCCCCTCAGTTGAGCATAAGCCACTTTATGGCCCGCCTGTATTACGATGGTATGGTAAATAGGTGTTTTTTGTGACGCAACGCGGACAATGTGAAGGCTAACTAATAGTACTTGTAGTGCTTTCTGCAGAGTGTCCGACGTGGTGAGCGTCATGTCCATCTGGGTCTTGTAAGAGGAAGATATCTTCTGCTACGAGCACAGGCACACGCCCGATGTGCGGAAACATGCCAACTGGCAACACCAGTGGAACAGCTCGGAATGCGTCCAGTGATCCCTAATGTTTGATTTTGGATGGAACGGAAACATGGCGAGGTGGATTTCTGCATGACGCAGCTCTTGACTGGTTACGGATGCTTCATGCAGTACCACCATCGGTTAGGACATGTGGCTTTGCCATTCTGTCCAACCGGCTGTGCACAGTTGAGACACTAGAGCACGTAGTGTTCAACTGGCCAAGGTTCGAAGAGGTACGCATTAACATGCTTACGGCCTATGGACCCGATACGACAGTCGACAGCATATCGTGCAGAGGATAGTGAGGATGGGTTCACCCGGATCATGACTACCCTGTAGAGAAGTTGGAACCAGCACCAGTCCGTAATCGGTGTAGGGTGACTTTTTCGTCGGGGAGCATCTGAGTAGAGGTGCGTGCGAACCTAGCAGTTAAGCATACAGAGATAAGACTACCTTCTGCGTATGCCGAGCTCTTGGTACGACGTGTACGTGTGTAGGATATCTCCAACGTTACCGTCGCGAAGTATCCGAGTAGAACGCACCCTCTGCAACGGAGGCTGCGGATATAAGACTTGACTTTCTCCGCAGTCGAACTCGTAAGAAGAAGAGTATTCACGACGCGGAATACTCTCGGGCAGAGTGACATCACGGCATCGGCGGGTGAGGCACTCGAGTCGATGTAGATGACTTCTTGGCCAGTGATAGGCGCCTGTCCAGGATAAGCTGCTCTCGATCGGCACACGGACATGCAAAGAGGAGAAGGCCTCGAGCCAAACCAATCTGAGCCAAGACCTCAAGACGTTAGAAAAGAGGTCATTGGTCTCGAACAGAGGCGGAGCGCACGATATTCGTGGTAACCCAGCGAGCCTCGAGTAACGAGTAAAGGCCGGACCTCAAGTCGTCAGAGGAGAGGTCCTTAGTCTTGAATTGTAACAAGAGGAAGGGTATATATACTGGGGTTTTGACTTGAAACCGAGTAAGCCGATAAGCGCAGAAGCACGGACTTGGTCTCCATCAAGGGTACAGCAATCGTTGCAGGTCCGGTTGAGAATTATGGCCAGAGGTTCCAGGTGGACTTTATGCCGTAGGGGTACATAGTATCTAGAGTCACCCAATTGCACCCATGGACCTAAGGTAGCATACTGGGGAGACGCGGTGGCTCGCCGTGGCTTTGAATGTAATCCGTAAAAAGGATTTTCTACCTAGGTGATAAACTAATAAAGAGTGTCCGACATGCGATCGAATCATCTAGAGAAAATAACGCCATAAGATAAAAGCATCTTATGGAGAGAGTATCCAAGAGCCCCGGGAGACGAAGCTCCGAGTATAGAACAAGAGAACTCATCACTTCAGCAAAGGAAACGAGTTCCGAAACGTAAAAGAAAACCAAAGAAAGACGCCGGACATTATTCACTTAAGTTTTAGTTTAACTAGCAATTTTGTATGCAAAAAGATTGAGTAATCAAGCGAATGGAACAGACTGATTCCACGATTATTTGATACCTCTCACTTCTTCCAGTGGGTATTTGTGAAAGGGGAAGAGCAGAAGGCTTTCATATTATATTTTTCACAAATGAGGCAAATGAAATCAAATTTGGTAGGCTAGGGTATTTGGATAAGGCAAAAAATAATCTCAATTTGCAGAAAGATAGATGGGTGCCACATCTGAAGCTAATTAAAATATTTTGTGGAAATTTGCCTCGTTTATCTCGTTCCAAGTTTAGTATCCACAATGCACTCATGTGGATTTCCGGATCAGCTGATCACGTGAACTCAATCAAAAATGTCTACCTAACAGCAAGCAACATCTTCCATTCTCTTACTTTTGCTTTTGCTCTCTGTACATTTCCTATATACATAGAATCTATCCCAGGTGATGGATTCAATTTCCAAATAGAATAATGATAGACAGAAGTACAACATTCTCAAGCGTTTTCTGAAACATACGAACGAAACGTTTGTTTCGCCAGTCGACACACTGAAAGACAGCCATTCATCTGCCAGCTCGAATCCGTTCCTCAATTGCTAAATTAAATGTTACGGTTGTCAGATGAAATAATTCTTGATTATGGACAACGAGAAACGGTGTCGATTTTGCAAACGACTTTGAATTTCGTTGATAGAATTCAGGTTCGTGAGTCAGTCTACTTTTGAAGATTTTATGTTATAAACTGTAATTAGAGAGGGCTCCTCAATGTGTTATCCATTCGCCACGTTCTTATTTCCCCTTTAAAAATAAACTTGAGAAATTACTCGGAACTCCTCCTAACATCTATTTGCATGAAAAGCATTCAAAAATGTAATCACTTGAAGCATAACAAAATTTGTAGTGAGAGAGTGAAAAGTATTTCCCATCCCCTATACCACAACAGTTGACGTAAACAGTTAACCTGGGAAAATTAATGAAGACAACTGTTTTTCCTTTCCTGTGAAAGCATAGAGACTGAGGGTTTTGAATGGAGTTGTTTCTCTTATGAATAGTTATTGACAATAGCCATCCACAAACCAATTAGCATCGAACGAGAAAGAAACATGATTATTTCCTACTAAATATAGCCTTCAAAGCTTCATCATTGGAAAAATGAAATTTTACATCGATGACAAATCGAAACGAATCGTAGCTCGTTGAATGTTGTGCCGCTGTAAATCCCTAATTACCATTCACAATAACGTCTACATGTTACCTTTCAGTAGGTTTTATGGTGTGGTATGACTGGAACAATTGTCCCACTTTCTTTTTACTTTGAACATTGTCAACGGTAACAAACAATAACTAGGTTTTTAAATGGCAATAGTGATAACAGGTTAAGCGATTCAGACCCTTAATTTTATTGTTTTTTTCTTATATTTAGCTTCAGTTCTATTAACTAAACAAATTGTTTACCATGATTATTCCGAATTTTGCATGTCTGTAGTTCATTGAACTAAAAATTGCATCGTAACACGTCCCAGGCAAACAAATTAAAGTCTGCCATTGGTGATGAAATTGTCAGGGATCAAATGTTTTGACAAGGGACTTGAAACGTCCGCCAATGACGGTGAGCTTTTTCTCTGAAGAAATTTCAACCTTTTTAAATTTTTCTTTTTTTTTTCTATTTAAACTTCTCTGATGCTACTCTGTTTGTTTGGGTAAGGTTTCGATTTTTATTTGCTGTTGTTTAAGTTTACCGGCCGGCAGTTCTGATTTGAAGCTAAGATCCCAAATTCTGAGAATTCACTGAAATAATTTGAAAACCAAAATGAACTGATTGGATTGTGTACTATGCTAATCAGCATGAGACGGTAAACCAATTTTACTTTCAGTCTCGTTTGGGACGTTGGCCAATGGCATCGTTGTATGTTCGTAAAAGGACCCTCTTTTTGTGTCGAATCAGACGAAATTCTGAGTAATTTTGAAGATGCGACCTTGACAAGACAGTAAGAAGAGCGTCCGGAACGTGCCTTTCAAATTTAACAACAACAAAAATTAAACCGGTGTCATGTTTAAGTATTCTCTAGCTGTGATAAACTAGATCAAACAGAAAGTTTGCGATTTCAATTGAACCGTTGTGAAATATCTGTAATCTAAGCCAGCTATAGGCTGTTAAAATAGGTGTCAGGTCGGATTGCCTCCTGGTGAGTCTACAGCTTACAATTTCTAGTCTAAGATTGCCAGATTTTTTTCAGCACGTATCCAGGCCGGATAATCCTGGCTATTTTATCTTAAAACCTGGCATAAATATAAATGTATTGCAAAAATCTTGTGTGAACATCCTCAGAATCCAGAGACATTGCACATTGACAAAAAGTTCGCAAAACAGCTATCTTTGAAAATTCGTCAAAAATTCTGTGTTTCGTTTTCTGAAAATCTAAAGATGCAAAAATGTGCCAAATTACATCAACTTTTCAATCCTCTTTTCAAAATTTATCTGGTATGACTTAAACCATTTTGACGGTACTTCAGCTTTCTTGGACACACAGTTATTTTTTTGAGCATTCTGTAGCTTATCTACAGTCTTTTTCCGAAGCATAGTATTTCGAATTTTTTTTCTTAGACTTTGAATAACGGAAAACTGAAGTGTTGTAGGAGGTGAATATTGTCTAAAACGTATTTGAGTTACATTTCGAAGTTTCTAAAACTATAAATTTGGTAAAAATTGGTCGAGAAACAAGAGAGATTAGCGAGGATGTTACTAGCCGCTGAACTTCCAATAGTGTCATATTGACACTCAAGAGCAGATTGGGGTTAAGATCGCTTGAATTAGCTTTTTCGTATTCACTGATTTTGTATGGATCTTTGCCGTGTCCAAAGACCTATTCTGGCTTACTGTTCTTTGTTATTTTATGTCAAAATTTCATTGAGAAAAATCACTCAAAACTATTTACTGCTGTGTCATATTTGTAGTTATTTGGCTATGCCTTATGCATTTTAAGGATGAGAAATGAAAATAACCTGTCGATAATTCTGTCTTACCAAGGAAAACACCACTGATCAATAAGGCTGTTAACACTTTTGAAGAACAGATCGGTTGGTGTAGTTACGTTTATGAGCCACCACTACCTGAAACCGAGCAATTCAAAGTCAGCAAAATGAAAGTACCCAACTGGCCTTGGCCAAGGAATCAAGCGCGGATTGTTTGAGCCCAAAAAGCTGCACGAATGGAAATGCCTGCTGAACCTGATTCAAAATGTTACTTGAGCAATTGTATGATCATATTTGTTCTCGTTTTTTTTTTTAATTTATTTCTTAGTAGGTGTTCGGAATGCTTGTAGGAAGAAGTCCTTGCAATCTTCGTAAATAAATTGTATTGTTAAGATCAAAGCTGGAATTTTGACACAGCATGTTAACTAAGTTTTGGTAACTTACAATTAGTTCCCGATCCTCGTGCAGATGTCTTATGCAAAGAGACTTTTGTTATATCTGCTACCGTAGATCTATTGCATACAGTTGGTTTTAGTTTGTAAATGGATATAAATAAGTATGCTTTAGTGACTTACAATCTGGTTGACTGAACTGATTCTTTTCCGATGCTGTATGCGAATTCTAACCTGAACTATTCTGCACCAACTGTAGGAAATTTGGTGTTAGTGATCATTTGTTTTTAATTTCACTTGAAAACTTACTTTCTGTGATGATCAACCGTACTGTGATAATTACAACTATCTGTGATACTTTTTACTTTAGGTTAAGAAGGAATTTTACTGTGATGATAATTATTTGTAAGTTTTAAAGTAGGATAATCAATTGAGCACGTTTCTTGTAACAAAGTATAACTTATATTTCTATCGAGATTTTCTATTTTCTTCCTGTTTGCCTCACCTCAACATTCGCTGTCAAAACTTAGCTCACCCACTTCTCATCAAACTTTTTTGCTGTGTTTTTTTACACATTTCATGGTCAATTTTCTAGCTCCAAATGAAAATTCAAACTTTGAGTATTAATTATTCCACTACATTCATCAATGAAAGTGATGTACTTGCAAAAATAATTCAATATTTTAGTTCTGTTTTGCCGATTAATATTTGGCAACACTGGTTGTAGTAGCTCCTGGAATGTCCATTGTTTTCTATGGTTGATCTTCATTCAGCATTCAGCATATTGAAGGATCGATTCAGTCTGCTGCATTCACTATCCTAAAGGGTGATACGATCAAAATTTTGTCAAAATCAACTTGACGTATTTCTTTCAATTTTGCATTGGATCGGGAGGAAATCGAAAACCGGAAGCCGCTGAGACGGCAAAGAGAGTTGCCGGTAGTTTCAAGCGAAACCTTAACCTCTCTCTCCGAGATGCCGCAAATAAGCTGGGTGTATCGTCTACAGCCGTGCATCGAGCCAAAAAACGAGCCGGACCATCGACTTACAAGAAGATTGTGACTCCAAATCGCAATGATAAACAAAATACGACGCCCAAAGCGCGATCCCGGAGGCTGTACACGACGATGCTGACGAAGTTTGACTGCGTGGTAATGGACGACGAAACCTACGTCAAAGCCGACTACAAGCAGCTTCCGGGGCAGGAGTTTTATACGACAAAAGGAAGGGAAAAGGTAGCAGATATTTTCAAGCACATGAAACTATCAAAGTTCGCGAGGAAATATTTGGTTTGGCAAGCCATCTGTACCTGTGGCTTGAAAAGCAGCATTTTCATAGCTTCTGGGACTGTCAACCAAGAAATTTATGTTAAAGAGTGTTTGAATAAACGTCTGCTGCCTTTCCTGAAGAAACACGGTTGTTCCGTACTGTTTTGGCCGGATTTGGCATCTTGCCATTACGTAAAAAAGCCATGGATTGGTACGCCGCCAACAACGTGAAGGTGGTTCCCAAGGACAAGAACCCCTCCCAACACGCCAGAGCTCCGCCCAATTGAGAAATACTGGGCTATTGTCTAGCGGAACCTAAAGAAGACCAAAAAAAATGCCAAGGACTATCAGCAGTTCTAGGCAAACTGGCTTTCTGCGGCGAAGAAGGTGGACTAGGGGGCTGTACCAAATCTGAAGGCAGGGGTTAAGTGTAAGGCCCGACAATTCGGATTTGGAAAAGCGGAAGCCTAACTGAATATTTTTCCTGAATTTTATACTAATTAAACTTGAAAAAGAAATTTAATTTTTTTTAAAAATAAACGATTTCACCGATTTACACACGTTTTCCGTTGACCAAATTTTGACCGTATCACCCTTTATTACCCTGATTGACTGTGCGGGTAAAATAATAGAGAGGTTGGTCAATCACCGACTCAACACTGTTCTCGACAAATACCACCTCTTGGACGATCGACAATATGCCTTTCGCGCTGGTCGATCCTCGGACGACTATTTTTGCCAACTGGAGAGCATTTTGGACAATGCTTTAGATCGAAGCTTACATATCGAAATTCTGTCCCTGGATTTATCCAAAGCGTTCGATCGCGTCGACCAAGGTACCATACTTAATTCCCTCCGTGAGTGGGGCATATCTGGTCGACTATATCATTACATACAAAGCTTCCTCTCCAATCGTACCATTCAGGTACTCGTAAACGCTACTATATCCAATCCAAAACCAGTTCTCACAGGAGTCCCCCAAGGATCTGTTATTTCTCCCACCTTATTTCTTATCGCCATTAACACCATTTTTAAGATCATCCCTAGTAACACAGAAATCCTTATCTACGTCGATGACATCTTGCTGGCATCGAGCTCTGCGTACGCTCGATTAGCACGAAACAGACTCCAAACTGCCCTAGATAGGGTAGCCAGCTGGGCCCTCACGGTCGGCTTTCAATTTTCCCCTGACAAATCGAAGCTCCTACACCTTGGACCTAACCGGCAAAAAACTTAGAAAGCTCCCTCCTATAAAAATGCACAGCCAAACTATCCCCTTAGCTCACTCCACCCGATTATTGGGCATTTGGATAGACGATCGCTTAAGCTTTCGAACACATCTTGAACAAGTAAGAAAAAACGCTAAAAACAAGATAAACATCCTAAACATTTTAAGTAAGATCCCCAGTCTAGCAAACCGCGACTCTCTTCTACGATTCGTTTATGGATGGTTACTCCCATCCATTCTTTACGGGTTGGGATTAGTTAGCAAATGCGGTCCCCGTCTCTACCAAAAACTAGAACCTCTTTGTAACAGGTGCATTAGAACAGTCAGCTCAGCCTTCATAACTAGTCCAATTGTATATATCATGGCCGAATCTGGTCAACTCCCATTCACACCTAGTTGCCAAACACCTTACTTCGAAATCTCTTCGTTGGCTTGCCGTCGGAGGCAACAGAGACTCCCCATTAGTCAACCGCACTGAAACCCTAGTTCAACACTGTCCTACCACACTACTATGATCTTACTGACGGCTCCAAAACAGCCGATTGCAGAGTCGGATGTGGAATACATGACCCACCCAACCATCGCCCTACCTTCTCAGTGCTCCGTATTCTAAGTGCGGAAGCCTACGCTCTATTGGATGCTCTGCTTAACATTGAATGTGAATCAACTCCTACCATCTTTTCTGACTCGCTTAGCGTTATAAAATCCGTATCAGCTGGTAATATAAAACACACCTGGGTTTCATCCATAGCACATGAAGCCTTAAACAAAAGAGCCACCCTGGTTTGGATACCAGGACACACGGGGATTCCAGGTAATGAGTCGGCCGACCGACTGGCATCCGCTGGTATCGACCTTAACCCACTACAAATATCCATACCCCAACAAGATGCATATCGTGATACCGTGAAAAACATCTTTTTCGCCTGGGAGATAGAATGGGCAGCGAATCAAGATGCCAAGTTGCGCGAGGTCAAGAATGTTCCCTTGAAATTAGAGTGTCCGTCCCGGGATTTCCCGGGAATTTGAAAAATTCGGGAATTCCCGATTCCCGGGAATCGTAGTTTCATTCCCGGGAATTCCCGACATGATGGAAATTCTTTCTCTGGAAAAGCCTGGAAGATGTTTTTTTTTGAAAATTTAGTCATACAAAACTGATTGAGAATATGCCGATTCCTGTGGCAGCAGAGATTTTGCAGCCATTTGGTACATTTTTTTTATATTCGAATAGGTAAGTTTAAAAAGATTATATGTATTTCTACACCGTATTCATTGAACGAAACCCCACAAAAGTTCGAAAAATATATGAAAAATTGCGTAGCAGGTAGACTGATTCTCGAAAGTAACATTCGTGCACTTGTTTCCCTTTGGCTTTGAAAGCCAGATAAATTTCAAATCCTTCAAATGAATAATAAATAGTTTTTTATATGAAGAGTAAATATGTAAAGCGTTTAGAAAAACGAAAAATGGTTGGAATAATCAAACAAATAAAAACATATTTTTTAATCAACCCTTAATTGCATGGATGAATTCTTCATTAGACTTATTCAGGTTATTTTATAGTTCTTTAGTCTGGTTTTAATATATCATCGTTGCAAACAGTTTAACTTGTTTGATTAAAATAAGTTAAAAACATTATGAAGAGTACGTTTTGAACAAATCATGGGCTTGTATGCACGAAAAGTTCGATAAGCTATGTATATTTGAGTCGAAGTGCATATATTTCACATGTTTTTTAATATTTCCCGGGATCCCGGGAAACAGGCCACCAGATTTCCCGATTCCCGGGAAAGGGAAAATGGCCGGGAAAGGGAAAATGGCCGGAAAATGGACACTCTACTTGAAATGGGAAGATCGAAAAAGTCCCAAAGAGCGAATAGCCCTTACCCGACTTAGGATCGACCACACGAGACTCACCCAATCCTATCTCCTAGATAAGGAACCACCTCCCGTTTGTCCGTGTTGTGATTGTGTCATTTCCATTAAACACATTCTCGTGAACTGCCCAATGTATGACGAGCAAAGAAAGCTAAGTCAACTAGCGTACAATCTCCGACATATTCTCTTAAATTGTCCAGAGGAAGAGCAAAAATTGCTAGATTTCCTAAAAATGACCAACCTTCTACCTCAAATTTAAGAAAATCGCGTGTACTATCTTTCCCTATCCTCTCAAATCTCATACAATAATACCAGAAAAACCACATTATCTTCTCTATTGCCTCTATCCCTTTTCCTATTTTTATGTTTAGTTAGAAAAAAAACCTACAAGGGATGAACGGATTAGGGATGAATTTTGGATGAAAATCCCAAGAAAAAAAAAAGAAACACGGTACGATCATACTTCGCTCATCGCGCATCATCATTTAGGGGAATATGGTTGAGCTCGAGCTACGACCGCCTTAGCTGAAGACGCTCACGGCATCCACCCGATGAAGCTCGACACAAATCCATGGAGGGTTTCACTACCCTCGTCAAGACGTAGCGGCGAAAATGTGCAAGGCTTTCGCCAGCACCTTGCCACGCTTCTGTATAACGAAATCCGAATTTCCATATCCGGATTTGGGTGCGAGGTAGCAGTTCGTTAGGTGTAGAACGGTGCTACCAGGAACACGTTTAGGATCGTACTCCGATCGCTATGGTGGGACCGCGCACGGTTTCTCCACCGCGTTGTTTGAGCCACGCGATAGGCTCATTTCACTATTCGAAACACTATAGGGAACAGCCCAATAATACGATACACGACCACCAAATTAGTGTCGGAGATTTAGAGCACACATGTGCTCACGATGAGGGAGTCGATCGCGTTGTCTGAGCCACGCGATACGCTCTTTACACTCGTACAACGATCTCTATGGTGGGACCGCGCCCGGCAATTTCACCGATTTTGTACGGTGCCTACGGCTATCGCGTTGTCAAAGCCACGCGATACGCTCAGCTTACTTATGGCCACACAAAGCAAGTCCGAGATCCGGCTCGAAGGACCAAATGTTTTTTAACGTGTGACTCACACGGGATGGATCTGCTAGTGGACTGGGGGTGATGACCAATCTGGCAAGCGAAGCACTGGAACAGCGCAAAGCAAGTAGCAGAGAAACTCGTGCCAGAAGAAAGGCTTCTCTTCGATAGGCACGGCGGACTGGATCAAGATAGAAGTGGTGGTGGACGCAGGAAGACTAAAGGATTGCGCCACCGACCAGCTATCGTAGCTTCAAGCAGTGGAACAGATTAGAGGACCAAAACTCCAGAAGGAAGGAGAAGGGCTGGAACAAACAACACGATTTCTACTCTGTCTCTAATCACTATTTATTTCTCTACTTTATTTACACTGTTCATTGTTTGGTTGATATTAACACTAGAAAGACCGCATCAGTCAAAATGACTGGTTGAACACTTTGTTTGTTGAATATCTTTTAAATACTTCGCTTTAAAAATTCGCAAAAAATACGACTTTTCATGAATTTTGAATCTCTACAAAACTGTGTATTTTTTATTTCACTAGCTCTTTTAATAAGCGAGAAAAATGGACCACTCGGACCGTGACCAGTCAAAATGACTGGAAAATAGATATGATAGGTATTTGAAATATTGGTCAATTGAAAAATTTTTAAGGAAATATAAATCAACGTGTACATTTGACAATATTGATTCATTATTTTTATTTTCACTGTTTACCGTCGCACGACATAACTTGATGCATATAATTCCTAAAATTCACTCGGTCCATGGTAACCGTTTTCCAATTTCTTGGATGTTGTTCAGATCTTATCAGATAAATATACGATTGCCAAAACCTGTTTTTAATAATAAATAAATAAATATACTATTTCAAGATATACTTGAA
Source organism: Uranotaenia lowii (assembly GCF_029784155.1). Classification (NCBI taxonomy): domain Eukaryota; kingdom Metazoa; phylum Arthropoda; class Insecta; order Diptera; family Culicidae; genus Uranotaenia; species Uranotaenia lowii. Next base: position 121,691,820 of record NC_073693.1, on the reverse strand, counting down.
ATATTTGTTAAAAGTCTATTCTTTACCTCTAACATGCAAAAAAAAAAAAAGATTTTGGATGAATGGCGGTGAATCCGTGTACCCATAGTAAATTGCTCTACTTATAGAAAAAATATGCTTCAAAACCTACAATATCAGGTATATATAGGCAACGTGTTGAAAAATTTCAGAGCGATGGATGCTAGAAAATATCTACTAAAACAAAATTGAAGTGAAACCGTGCACTTATGTTCAATACCCATAGCCATTTAACATGATTTTATAATTAGATTGATAACGTGTTTTAATTTTTTGATAATAATGTGAAATATTGATTTTACGACATATACGCATTCGTCAACTGTGCGAAGATGAGGTGATTCCGTGCACCCATGGTGAAAAATTGTTTCCATTTTATAACAAAAATGATATCGAATAAATAACAAAATAATTTCAAAAGAAAAAAGTTAAAAATGTTATGATATAAAAAATTCCCCTTTACCAGTCATTTTGACTGGTTACGGTCCGAATAGGTATATTCAATTTGCCGGTCCTTCTAGTGTTAACACCACCACGCGTGGAGTGGAAATGACTCGATGCGTATTGAGGAATGCGCCCATAAATAGGCAGTCACGCAAGCACAGGGCCACGTCCTTGCGTCAGATGGAAACGCCTAGAACCCGCTAGGCGCGTCGCGCATATTCTTACTTTCAGCGAGAGCAGCCTTCTCGCTCTCTCGGCGTCATACTTGTGAGTGCGTATAAGCAATGAGGCCGCCAACAGGAGTAGCAGTAGCGAAGAGGGCCGCATCCGGGAGGACAGCACGCAGGAGATTTTTGTGGTTTAACCGAAGGATTTAGAATGACAAATCCCGAAGGAATACACTTACTACGTGTAATGTTGTTGATTTTTGTTTATTTTTATTGAAAACGTCACGTCCAAGCCGATTAATAGCTTTGATATCAACCCACTTAGCTTATACAGGGCTTATATGTCATTTGGATGTCACAGAGCCTTCTAGCATTTGTAAACATAATATACAGCCAATAGGCACTGAAATGCTGTTATGCGTCTGTTAAACGGCATATACAGGGCTTAATGGTTGCCTGGGGCATCATGCACCAATAGTGCCAGAAGGTCTAGAAGCAAGTAAAAGTAGTAACGCGGGGTAATATCATAATTAACCTACTAACTGGTCATTGTGGACTATCTTTTCAACAGAAGAAAACCTATTATTCAGCAGAAAAATAAGTTTGACTATGCCTCTAGTCTATCTCTAACCGCGATGACGAAAACAGTGAAGAAAGCTCGGTTCCGGATGGCCAAATACCCTGCACGACCACAGTATCCAACGGTTACTGATGGAACGAAAGACCGAGGTACTGAAACGTATAGTAATAATTTTGTTTGTGTTTTGAAAATGGCTACAAACCCAAACAATTTCCAAATTCCATTTCAAATAACAAACATAACATAATAACAAAATGATCAAGAGTTTAAACAATTTCATTACCGTTTACTTACTACCGCACGAGAGCGCCTCTACTGTAGTGAAATATTTCAACGTCAGTTTGTCCGGCTCCGTCTCAAATGGCTGGGGCTGGGAACTGCACCGATGATGTCACAGTATCTCGCAGCACCGGGCATGAGCAGTTCATTCGTTTGCCCGTGCGTGAACCAGCCAGTAGGAGCCAGGCAGTGAAAATTCATTCCGGTGTCCGACGAAACGAAAAGAAGCAAGCAAATCTGCAAATCGGAATTAAATGGTGTACTGGAAGAAAATAGGATACGAGCCGAAGGTGTTTAGTGATTTTGGGGATAGTTTTGTTGATTGATTTCCCCTTTTTTCGCAGGTTAATCGAATGAAGGGTGTAAAATTGTCGGTTGTGGGTACCTAGAGAATCGATTGTTCGTGATTGTAGGTAGAATCTGCGGTAGACCAGAGGCGGTTTTCTTCTTTGTTCGGGTGCCGGGGCATCTGGCAGCCCTGCGCACGTTTTGTTCTTTTATGTCTTTCGCTTCGCATCCCTCCCGATTTTCAATATGGCGGTCGAAAAGTAGGAACTTTGAGTGTTTTGTTTCCACGCCACTTTGTTTGAAAGTGTTTTTAGTCGGGAAAATACCTTGCTAGGTTGGAAAAAATAGTGTTGAATGTTAGTTAAAGTGAATATCTAACGGCGTCGGTAGTTATTTGTGATTAAACGTCAGTTTTTAGCCATTAAAATCGGATTTACCGCTAGCGCGTCGTCCATACAGTTTGATTTGTTTGGGGAGAAAAGAAGAAGGTACGCGTATTATCGTTGCGGGCGAACATTTGCGTGTTTTTTTTTGCTGGTAGAATATCGAATGTTGAACAACAATTCTTAAAAGAATATTTAGGGTTTGGAAGATCGAATGATTCTTATTCTGGTATTGCTTAAAGTGATTTAATAAGTGAAACTTTTTATTTGTAATGTCAATAAAATGGATAAATTACTTTCAGTAGCTGAATAATTATTGAAGCGGGTTGAAGGGAAAACAATTGGTTGAAAGTGAGAGTATTAACGTTAATTATTTCCATCAACAGTCGGATAAAGCGGCGATTCAAGGACAAGAACAAGTTGGTGTCGTAGCGATGGAAAATACGGACGGTACGAATAATCACGAGGGTGATTCCGCCCCGGAGAATCACGATTCGGAAGAGGCCCCGATTGTGGAGGCGCTCGATGAAGCCTTCAACAATGGCAACGGTGAATCCCAGGAGGAAGATAAGGATGAAGTGAAGGAGGAAGATGAAAACGATGAAGAAGTGAAAAAGGAAGAAGCGGATGAAGAAAACGATAAGGATGCGGAAGTTAAGAGTGAAGAGAAACCGAAAGGTAAAATGAAGATCGTTACCAGAGATGGAAAGCCGGCCGATTTGGACATTTGCAGAGTGTGCAAAACAAAAGATGATCTGGGAAGCATCTTCGAGTTTGATGAAGCACTAAGAATATGCGATTTGATAACATCGGTTTGCACTGTGGCGCGTATTCTCGAACGTGATCATTTACCGCATAAGATCTGCAAGGGGTGTGTTGATAATTTGAAGATCGCTGTAGCCTTCAAGACTCAATGCGAGGCCACTGATAAAGAACTTCGTCAGACTTTGAAAAGAAGCTACAATAAGGCGCGTAGAAACACCGATTTCATCATTGTAAATTGTCCTATGTCCGACGGGGAGGAAGATGATGACGAACAGCAGGACGATGACGAATATAAAGTATCGCATTCGGAAGTGGAGTCTGAGCCAGTGACATCGGACGATAGCTTTGCACCTATTAAGAAGCCGAAAAAGCAGAAAACACCTAAACGACGAGGACGCCGACCGAAGAGTGAATCAGTTTCGGCAGACACTACACCTGTTGTCAAACGGAAGCGTGGACGCCAGCCAGGATTCAGACCCCAGAAGAAAACACCTGCGCCCGAACCATCTCTCGATGGAACTCCAACGCCCCGTCGACGAGGACGTCCGCCAAAGTCATCCGTTTCTCCCGGCATCGCTAATGTGGTCTACATCGAGGCACCCGATGCAAGCTCATCTTCCGATAGCGACGACGATAAGCCAATTCGGCCACGCAAGAAGCAACACGATTGTCCCAAATGTGACGACAGTTTCTCGACCGGCGTTGAACTCAAAGAACATTTGGTGACGCACAAGGGTGATCTGTTCCCCTGTACAAAATGTGACAAATCCTTCAAGTCCAAGGCCTATCTGGCAAACCATCTGCAGCGACACGAACAGGATGATAAGCGACGAGAGGACAAGATCAAAGCCAAGGAGGCGAAGCGGCAAATGCAACGCCAAAAGGAACTGCAGAAGCGGAAAGACCACGAAGAGAAAATCAAACGGCAGCGAACCGAAGGCGGAAGCGCTGAGAAGAAGAAAAAGCTGGACCCCAATCCGGCCAACAGTGGCCGGGATCTGTTCAAGTGTGTCGCCCCGCTAACTTCCACCTACTGGAGCGATAGTTTCTCGGATTAAAAGCTCGGCAAAAATGGACGGCTGTACGATGTGTACATTTAGACTAGCTGATGAGTGAGGTGAGTTGTTTGTTGACAGTTTGTAAAGTAGGGAAACTCTCTTTCGTTAGCGATTTATTTTTAATTTTAATGTGCAATTTTCTCGTAAGACTAATAAATAACTAATACAAAAACTTATCATTTCTCCCTGAACAGGTAAAACTAAAACGACGGAACAGATAAAAATGATTTATTTCGTATGTTGGTGCCATTACGAAACGTTACACACAGTCAATGAAGGCGGGCAGTAGAAAGATTTCCGTTTCCACGAGCTACCAACTAATGGTTATATTTTTTAACCATAATTCTTTCTGCGTACGAGTGATATTTGATAAATGAAAGAAAAGCAAACCCGTTCGAAAAAATGGCAGACAGTTCATATCGATGATGAAAATAGTATCTTGATGATTGCTTCCATTTAGGAAGGGTGTCAACTCTGCATAGCTGTAAATAGGCGAGATGTATTTTGTATCCGGGGATATTTGCGGAAAAAAGCGAGCGTTTAGAAGCGAGACACACTTTAGCCATTCTTGTAGTTGCAATTCTTACAAACACGAAATCCGCAAGCCGACAACAAGTGGATGTTAGTTTTTATGATTCTACAGAAGAAACATTTTCTATCACACAGCTAGACTTAGTACACACCAGTCTTGTTTTCAGTTCCCAGACAAATCTTTTTTATTTTCCAACACTTCGCAGCAAAGCTAAGTACTTTAACAAACTGCACATCGAAAGGAAGCAAAATGTACTACTCACTTCTATCTTATTGTTTTGCGATTTTAGATTTTTTATTTTCACCCTCACTCTAAAGTCGAGTGCCCGTGCGGCGTTCTCGGAAAAGCGAATAAACCTTTCGTAACAAACAATCATAATAGAATACACAAGTAATAGTGTTAGAAAAGTCAGATTATTCTTTGTTCGAAGAAAAAAAAAAAAAGAAAAACAAGAACTATTTTACAGAAATAGACGTTAAGGCTGAAATTCAAAATTTGTAAACATAACTACCCAAACCCTGGATTTATCTCTTGAAATGCGATCACACACAATAAATAAGAGAATAAGATAAGAGTCAACAATTGTTGTTTTTTCTTTCACCGGTAGAAATATTGAGAAAATAATCCTCCATAATTTCAATAAAGTCTTAGGTAATTGAATTTTTGATGTTGAACTCATAAAACATCCTTGTACTGATCCATTGGAAAATCGCCGAAGAACAGAATTCGCAGGTAAGAATTATTATTATGTTCAAGTTTCCCGTTGGTAACTCAATTGGCATTCCTCCTTGCAGCATGCGATCTGCTATCGAGAAAAAAAAATCCAATTGCGTTTTTCTCTGACTGCATGGGAGTTGTCCCTATATGCACGCTTTCAGAAATGCGGCCCGGATGCAAGAAAAGTCATTCTGAAGTCAGAAAACTCGAGAGCAATTCCTCCCGCCCGAATAACTGTCCCTCTGGAACCACCCCGAAAGAGATCTATAAATATGAATTCTGGTTTTAAAGTATTGTGATGTTTTAATTCACCATTTAATAGTTTTTTTTCCTTTCTTATAGAAAGGTTTAGTTATCGGTCGATTTTAGAGATAATTATTATGGGTCTTAGACATACCTTCATTATTGGTAGGTATGTACCTATCGAATCAGCTCGACCAGTTCTGCCGATGTCTGTTTATTTGTGTGTACTTTGGTGTGATTTTTTTTTTCTTTTCACAATCTATAAAAGAAAGGAAAAAAAACTTAATTGTTTAAAATTTCCATTTTCATATAAAAAAAAATGATCACTCCAAAAAACGTATCCATCTGGATTGCTAGCATCATCCAGCAATCACTAATCAAGATTATCGTAAATATGACGTCAAATTATACATGACGTCACAGACACGAAGGGAGAAACTAACAGCCTTCATTCCCACTCAGCTTTGCTGACATCACGACGGAAAACTGTGTAGGAGGAATCCTATAGAGGAGGTAGCTTATTGTTTAGAGCCATTCCAACTATTTAAATTTTTTTACCGGTTCAGGTTACAATCGAAACAGTTTCAAAAATTTTGGAGCCGAAGTCCAATTTTTAAAAAGGTTAATATGGTTTTTCACCAAGCGGTATGACATAATTACCAAAATTAACAAAAAATTTTAAAACTGATGAAACTGACAAAGCTGTCCAAAATTGTCAAAACTGAAAAACTGCATAAATTGACCATTATGGCAAAAATGACATAAACGGCTAAATGACAATAATCACAAAAATAACGAAATTGACAAAAAATGACAAATCATATTAACAAAATTGACAGAAAATATTTACAAAATTGATGAAACTGGAAAAATTTTCCTAATTGACCATTTTGGCCAAAACGACAAAAATGAAAAAAATTGTAAAAATCTACCAAATTGGCAAAACTGAAAAAAATTACAATACAATACAAAATTTATGAAACTAACAAAACTGTCTAAATTGATAAAATTGTTAAAATTGACAAAATTCATAAAAATGGAAAAATTTGAAATAATTGCGCATTGACAAAATTGATGAATCTGACAAAATTGTCCAAATTGTCCATGTTTGCCAAATTGACATAGCTTAGCTTAGTTGACTACTCATATCCACCTTAAATCATTGAACTTGAAGTGCTCAGATATGATCATTCATTTTAAAATTCAGATTACATATTTGATTAAACTTTGTTAAACTTAAGCACTTCAAACTCCATGATCGCTGGCGTGGCTAAGCAGATCAAGTTCTACCTCGCCAATGGTTGCTACTCCGTGATTGATCGAGGCCATCAGCTTTGCGCAAGAGCCAAAAGAATGGTGCTTGGGACTAGCAGTACATTCATAATGCACAAAACTCATGCTCTCCCTTTGAAAATGATCAATAACGGCGCCGGCCACGTCCTAGTAGTCAATGAGGAAGGAAGAAAGGATTGTTAGTAGGATACTTCATAAGATCAATTAACAACCATCTGTCTCTTTATATTCCAAAGATTAATTTTGAAAAATTCATAAACAATGGTAAGTTAATATCACCATCTATAGAAACCGTCTATACGTCTGCGAATCTATAATCAAATATCCATGGAAAGGGCTTTGTTAGTTGGGAAAAGGTTATAGATCAGGATCCATTTTGGTTAATGGTGCGATCGAGTTTTCCTACACCTCCTATGCTCCTAGATTTTTCTTAAGGAAACTCCTATTTCTAACTTTGAGGCAGTGAAAAAAAGTTTAAGAGTAAAGTAAAAAAAAATGTATGAATTTTCTTTAAACTAACTTGTTTTCCTTATTCATGTTCCTGATACATTAATGTGTTTTCAAAACGACCTTTTAGATTGAAGATACTCCTATCAAACTTCTAAGAGTATTGTAAATGTGAAAATGTTTAAATTATTGAAGTTTTGTTAATGGATAAAGTGACTCTACTTTTGTTCGTTCTAGTTTTTAATTTCTTATGTAGGTTGTGAAAACTGAATAAGATCGTTTTTGGAAACTCATCAGTGCAAATCAACTCTTTGCCTCAGTTTTATTTCGCGATTGCACGGAGAAAAAGAATCTACCAAAACAGTTAGCCATTCATAGTAAAAAAAATTCAAAAAAAACACAAAAAATCACAAAAAGTGACAAGAATGTCAAAAAAGCACAAAAAAAGTAAAAAACAAACCACAAATTTGATCAAAATATTTAAAAAATGATAATATGTCGAAAACTACAAAAATTATCAACAATTCAAAAAATGAAGATATGAACAAAACAATTCTTTTTCATGTAGGTTTAGAAATGATTAAAAAAGTTGAAAAATCAAGGAAGACTTAAATCACAAAACATTTTTAGCTAAGCTGTTGAAAAAGGTCCTTTCATATTCGTCACTGAAGTTCCCTAACGAAGTCGTTTTAGTCCCGAAGTATTCCACAAGCCAAATGGAGTTTTTTTGCCAATGCTGCCATTCAAACCGCTAGTAGGCAAATCTAAAAACAAACAAAATCTAGGAAAATAGCCAAATTTCCGTATGGTCATTTCAACGCATGATCATTATCGTTAGAATTCACAATTCAACATTGAGCAACACTGAAATAACTAAGTTTCGAACTAAAAATAAAATTATTCGAAAAATCCATTATTCATGAAAGCTAAAATCGTTCTTTAAATTTTTTTATTGTGTTTCTAATTTGTGCTTAAAATACTTTTTACCAGCTGTTGAGCTTTTGCCGGTGTTTGAAACTAGTAAACAAAACGTGTTTGGATATTTCAACAGAACGTTTTGAAAGTTCTGATGTTAAAATTGCTTTGATGATCGTTCTAATTATGCATTTTTTATTTGTTAATATAGCTTAATATCATAGTCTTCATTGCCAATCAATTAGAAAATCTTGACACTATGAGTTTATTTATGATTCCTGTTAAAAAAACTGTTTCTTAACTAAGAACAGCTAGGAAATTTGACCTTAGTTTTGTTTAGCGAAAACTTGTACTTTCATCGGCAGATTGCAAAACACAAAAACCACATTTCATCCTATAAACTACCTTACCAAACAAGAAATTTCAATTTGGATACAATTAAGGTATACTTAGCTCTGATTTGTAGAATGATTTGAAGAAAGTATCAAGTAAAGCTGTACATTTTCTTCCATTTCCGGCATCAGCCCCAGCTATTTCAACAGCCAGTGCACAACGTCCACTAGAATTTCCACTGGTTTGTAAAACCTCTAAACACTAACAAAATTTGAAATAACGCGACGCAAACTCAAATTATCCAACTTCTGTACGAATTTTTGTCTCAAATAACAATTTACAAATAAAAATAAAATAATTTTTCAGGAGTAAAAATCAGCAGCAAAAATAACCACACCCGTCAGTCACGGTCGCCGCCTCTGTCCATGTTTGCCAAATTGACATAATTTACAAAGTGGCAAAAATTTACTTTATTGAAAAGTTGATAAAAACATCCAAATTGACAAAATTGACAATATTATAAAAAATGCCAAAATGACACAATAATGACAACAACAACAATGAGAATAATGAGAAAAACGATAAAAATGGAAAAAATTACAAAAATGGAAAAAACTACAACTATTACAAAAATGCAAATATATTGACAAAATTGATGAAACAGAATAAATTGTCCAAATTGACCATTTTGGCAAATTGACAAAATTTTCAAATATGACAAACTTGACAAAATAGAAAACAAATATTGAATTGACAAAACCAGCAAAAATTGGCGAAATTTACAATGACAAAATTGATGAAACTGAAAAAACTGTTCAAATTGATAAAATGATCAAATTAAAATAATTAAGAAAAATGACAAAACATATGGACAAAATTGACGAAAGATATTGACAAAATTGATAAAACTGGCAAAATTGTCCCAATTGATCATTTTGGCCTAAATGACTAAATTTACAAAACTGACAACATTGAGAAAACATTAATTAAGTTGATAAGACATATTGACAAAATAAAATTGATGAAACTGACAAAATTGTCCAAATTGACAGTTCGGGCAAATTGACATAATTTACAAAGTTAAAAAATAAATTGACAAACTGGACAAAACTTACTTCATTACTACAAGTTAAAAGAAAAGCAAATTGACAAGATTGACAAAATCATTAAAATTGTTAAAATTACAAATTCTACAAAAATGACAAAATTGACAGGAATGAAAAATTAGACAAAAAGGCCAAAATGACAAAAATATCAAAAATGGTAGAAACGAAAAAAATTGGCAAACATTACAAAAATCACAAAACATATCGACACAATTAACAAAACATATTGAAAAAATCGATGAAACATATTGACCAAGTTGATGTAACTGGCAAAATGGCCAAAACTGATCATTTTGGCCAAAATGGCAAAGTTTAAAAAAAATGACAAACTTGACCAAATTTACTATATCAACAAAATAAAAAAAATATCAAATCGACAAATTTCACAAAAAAATAATGACAAAATTAATGAAACTGACAAAACTGTCAAAATTGGCAAAATTTAAAAAAAATGGCTAATATTAAACTAAACTAATACAATTAACCTAATTGGCAAGATTTTTTTTTGTATTTATTAGAGAGACTTTCAGCCTTTGGCTGGTTCGTCTCTACATTGGCAAGATTGACAAAATTTATTAAGGTGCCAAAATGATAAGAATTTGACTAAAAATGCAAAAATGACATAAATTACAAAATATCAATACAAAACAAAAAAAAAAGATCTAAATCACAAAAATAACAAAATGAACATAAATTACAAAATCGACAAATCATATTGAAAATATTGACAAAATTCATAAAACATATCGACAAAATTCATGAAACTGGCGGAATTATCCAAATTGACCATTTTGGCCAAATTGACAAAATTTACAAAAATGACAATATTTGCTTTATTGACAGAATTTAAAAAAAAAACAAATTGACAAATTTACAAACAGTGTTCCGAAAATAACTCAGAAGAAACGCTCATGATAGGTTTCTAGTTGGAAACATTCAAAGCCGATTGCTGCTGCCTGTTGTTCTCTAGAGAATCGGCAGAGCGACAATGCGAAGTCAATGTAAACAAGATTCAAAAGCGAGAGCGGATTCACATCTAAGTCGATCTTTCAAGCTCACTACCTGGTGTATCAGAAGTTCAGAAGTGATTGAGAGTAATTGAGACACTTACTGATACAAGATCCAATTCGAAAATCCACTCACTCACTCACTCAAACTCAATCAATGCGGCCTTGCATCGGTTCATACTGCCTTCGTACTTTCTGGCAAAGCGGCAGAAACATATGTTCATATGTACTGCCTGCGTGTTTGAATGGCTATTTTAATCCTCCCCAACAACAGCAACAACAAAGCAAGATGTATCAGGCAGACAGCATTCGATCATCGATCAGTAAACGAGTGAGTGAGTGAGTGATTGAGCAAGAAAAGTTATTGACTGAAAGAGGAAACTGAAAATCAGGTAGCTCCTCAGTCAGTTGAGAATTCCAACTGGAGAAGAAACGTCTCTCTTTCAAATTTTATTTCTTTGATTCTCGGAGCAGCGCTGTCGAACACAATCTTTGCCCCGCTGGGAGATAAACCAACCGACAATTTAGGTTTTGCTTTCGCTGTTGAAAACGTTTCAGTGTCTCTCATGAGAATTGAGTGATTTTCGGAACACTGTTTACAAAACATGTTGACAAAGTTGATGTAACTGACAAAACTGTCCAAATTGACAAACTTAAAAGAATTTGACAAATTGACGAAACTGACAAAATTTACAAAACATGTTGACAAAATTGAAGGAACTGACAAAACCGTCAAAATTGATAAAATTGTCAAAGTTTATAAAATCGAAAAAAATTACAAAAATTGAAAAAATGACTAAAATGTTTTCAGATGATATTTTAATAATGATTAAAACTTTTTTTAAAGTTTCATATAAAATATTCATATTTTAAATAATAAAGACTGTAATTCTGAAAGTTCATCACGAAATCTGTAGTTATTTTAAACTGTGAATTAGAGAACAGGATTGATTATAACAAATTAAAATAGGAAAGTTTATTTAGAAGTAATACAAACGTTTTAATCCAGAATAACAGCTTAAAACTGAAGCAAACAATAAAAAATAGTGTTTCAAGAGCTCCCAAAAATTTCAAAGTTTGCATTAAGATTTAGAAATCAAATTGAATATTGAAAACCAGGATTCATTATAAGAGTTGGATTTCGAATTGGTGATTCTACAATCATTAAAATATTTGCATATCGAGGCAACCAACTCCACATTTTGCGAGGTGTAAAAAAATCAAGAGCTAATTTTGGGGGTGCTGAATAAAAGTATCTATTTTTTTTTTCTTAAACTTTCGTCGTTTTTCAAGATTGTAGAGCTAAATTTTTAAAATAGGCAATAGTTCATGTAAAATATTTGTGCACATTATTTTGAAAGTTGTAGAATATTATTAGCCCCTGTGATTTTTTAAATGGTACGAAAATTTAGACACAATAACGAAAAAAGACCCAAAGCAGTCTGAGATATTTTCAAGACCATGAGTCAAAACCTTCTGCAGTCTTCAGAAAAAATGTATAACAGATTAAAAACTTTTATATTAAAAACTTCATCGATGTTCAGAAACAATTAAAATAAATGGTTCATCAAGGGGTACGGCCCCAAAAAAAAATCAATGTCTTTTTGATTATTTCCTGAGGGCAAAATATCTCTGAAACTATTCTAGTTTATAGTTCTGTTATTTATCCTATATTGAACCTTTGATTGAATGAAGGATACAAAATTAATTTATAATCAGTTATAACAGGTTTTACTAGTTCATCCGTTATCAAAACAATTTTATTCAAAGTATAATACCAAAACTCGAATCTATAGACAAAATCTGACAAAAAAATTGAATTCAGGGCGCCAAAATCCAAAAAAATATTTTTTTTAGAGCATAGGCGCAAAATTGCCGTTCCTTTGAGTTATCAAAAGTTTTCTTAAATATTTGCTTTTTCAAACAAATAACTTACAAGACGAGAATTAATAAAGACCTTTTTGTTAACTTTTTTTTATGAAGCACTAAAACTGTTCTTTATTTTACTCTTTCCCTCTTTGTTGCAAATTTGTTACTATTCTTAAAAAATGACTTAAATTTCACTTCATTCGTTTCAAATAAAATAAATGAAATAAAATATCTTTCCATAATTTTATTTCAGAATTGAATAAAAATTTTCAAATAAAATTCTTGGACTGCAATTTACAATGAGAAAAAAATCAGAATTGAAAAAGACAACACGATACTTACGAATTAATATTCCGGAAAACATAAAAATATAAAATATTTAAATATAAAAATATTTAAAAAATATCAGTGTTTAAAAATCAGTTTTTAGTTCAAAGCAATTATAATCAAAAACTTATCCTAAATATTTATTTTTCAAACGTTCAGTTGCAAAATGAGAAACATAAAAAATTTCGTTGTGATTACTTTGCATTGATATGAAGAAGCTCAGAAAAAATAGATAGTTGAAACATATCTTTAAATTTCCTTCTATTCAACAACAAGTGTATTATTTTCATTTATTAAATGACATTTATTGCGAGAAATTCCTCAATGAGCTCGTAAGCCATTTTTTTTAACTTTCTGATATACCAAATACAAAGTCGCCTTTTATCTACAGTTTCTTACACGAAAAATCATAGATTCACAGATTGAAGTTGTATCAAAGAATATCGAAAAAAATTATAATATAAAATGGGTTACACAAGTTCCAATTTCCTCTCTTATTTTGAAATTTTTAAAATACCTCAAATTTAGTTCAATGAGATCAAATTGGAGGAAAATGAGCAGTGTGTAGCATCCTCCCCACCTACACTGTTTCAAAATGATCGTTTATTCACTAAACAGTAAAGTCGATTTTTGAAAATTTGTAAAATCGACCCCCACAAGAGCGAGCTCTAGGACCGCGCCTTATTCTATGTGAATAAGCCCCTTTCTTTTCTTCTTTAGTAAGCTGAATAAACGCGACGACTCAACTGTTATGTAACTCTAACTTAGGGAGGGAAGTAGTTAAAATTAATTATACAATCAATTGAAAGCTGTGGGTGATATATGTTTTCAAGTTTTAGGAATGAAGTGTTATCGAAGGAGTTAATTTCATTGATGAAGTCGAAAATCCCCTATCGAGATATCTTGGATTATGTGACGACTTTTCAAATTTCTTGGAATAAAATTAGCAACAAACCATTATCTGATAAGGAAATCATTTGAATGCCAGGAATAGATTATGACGAATGGCGGCATCGAAAATGAGAGTTAGGAGAAAATTTCAACCTCTCTCCTTGCTGATTGCTAAAAACTTTCTAAGAAAAATGATTGTTAAATTCCTCATATGAAAGACATTGATTTACTCGATGAAAAATTTTCAATACAACTGAAACCTTTTTCAAATTACAAATCGCAACATTTTTCGAATAAAACAAAAACAAAACTCAAAATCAAATGAAATTGCTCCCCATAGTCAGAACGGTCCCCGGCATCGTTTGTGTAAATATTTGTATCTCTATTGACAATCGAAACAAGCAAAGTAAGTATCCAAATACAACTTCCAGCAAATCCCTGGCAGCGTCGAGTTGACACGATTCTGGTTTCTTGAATTATATGGCTGGGTTTGGGCTATTAAAGAATGACATAATTGGCCCCGGGTGCGCTTTTTCTGGATGAAACCATTTTTGGGTTTCGATATGACTCAGTAGACTGAGTCGATTTGGGGTCATTTTTGAATTTCTCAAACCCTGGGGTCTAAAATGCTTTGTTTTGGTCCAAAACTCATCCATGATTTTTTGCAGAATTTTTAAGTAACGTTTACATGAGTAAATTTGAACTTTTAGGTTTGTATGGGAAAATTGGATATTTTGTACTGAAAAATCAACATCATTTTTGTTTCTTCTGTAGAATTGAGCCTGCTAATGGTTTCTGTGCCAATTTATAAATTTCTTACCGGAAATTTTCCGCTGAACAACTTTGTTCAATATCATAACTTCGTATCTATTTAGACAAAAAAGTTATTAGCCCTTTAACAGGTGTGTGTGGGACGCCAATGGATGAATGAAAGCATAAGCACATTCTCTCTGGGTAGGCATAAGAATCTCCCTCATGAAGATACGAGAGTTTGCGCCCGAGCCGTAACACCGCCTCAGTAATGGATCAGCGACCGGTGGGTGATCTCGTGTGGCAATCGAAGTTGCACATTTGGCGACCAACAGGATAGTTTCACAAACTTTTTTCTGTGATATTAATTCTCTTTATAATGGAAACAATCACAATTCACGATTTAATTGTTGTATGTAACCGAACCTTCAACACAGATCACCCACCAAAGCAATAAAGTGAGAAAAGTGATGAAACATAAACAAGAGGAACCAGTGTTGCTGAATTACCTTATTTTGTTATAACAAAAATCATAGAGCGTTTAAAGAAATGTGAGTATTGTAAATTTGGTAAGTTGTGAAAACAATTTAAATGCGAGTTGGGAGGACCGCATAGATGGCAAAACACCCCACGAGGACTGCTGTATTTTGGTAGTGTGTTGGGAGGACCACTATAAAAGCCTAAAACAATAGCGTGTCGGGAGGACAGCTGAAAGTAAAAGTGTGTTGGGAGGACCACAAGAATTGTATGAGATCAAGTAATGCGAGTTGGGAGGACCGCAATTATAGTTAAGAAAAGCGAGTTGGGAGGACCGCAATAACAGTTTAAGAATTGCGTGTTGGGAGGACCGCAATGCCAGTTGAAGAATTGCGATTTGGAAGAACCCCAAAGACAGTTGAAAGATTGCGAGTTGAGAGGACCGCTATGACAGTTCGTGAAAGCTTATCAGTGGACCGAAATAAAATGCATTAACAGTCACGAGATGGCACGACTTCAATAACGAATTTGAAAGAGCTCGAACATGTAATACACAACGAAAGAACAGTTGCGTTAATAGCTGGTAAATGAGGCTCGAGAAGCAAAAACAAAAAAGAAAACTTAAAATCGTACAATTGTGTAAAAAAAAACAAAATTATATACAAGAGGCAATTAAGATATGATGACAATTAGGTCAAATATATAAATTTCTGATGTGACGAGTACAAATAGCTCAACTTGATAAAATCAAGGGTTTTTTAAAAGAAAAAGCAAAGGATAATAAATAAAGAAGCTAACTAGAAATAAAGAATTAACAAACAGTGTAATTTCGAGGAAATTAATGTTTACAATTTGAGAATATTCTGTTTTGGAAATTCCCTAGGAATAAAATGTGCTAAAAATTGTATCTCCAAGAAAAGATCTCGTGCAAAATTCTATTGAAATTTAAATAAAAGTTGCAGAGAAGAAAAGGTTGTAAACCATTTTACTGAATCAAAAATTTGAATTAAAAAAGTGACAGTGAGTAACAAACAGATGTGCCTAACGAAATGGAATAAAATCGTAAACTGAAACACTATGGATTATAATTTATGATGTGAACATTTGGAACTGAAAAATAAATCTAACATGTTTAGCAAAGAACAATAGGCAAATATATAAGCATAACCGGAAAAAAATTATCCCAACAGCGATTTTTACAGATGAGGGTGAAAATGCGATTGGTGCAAAATTAAAGGGGAAATGTGATCTAAAAGTTTAGAATTAAAAAAAATAGAGGATGTAAGATAGAACTCCCTTTGCCAAACATAAATCCTTCAGTATAAAGCGGTAACTATTTAATAAGCAAGCGAAAATTTCAGGAGTAGAATACAGCAATGCCTCTGTTGCAAATTTTTAAATTTTTTGAGCGTTAAATTCTTTTTTTTGAAAAGATACGTTATCATTCAGGCACATTTATGTGGTACGTGTGTATCACTATTATGGATTGAACGATAATTCATTCTATTACTAGGTATACAATACTATTCTTTTTTTTTATTTTAATAGTAGTCATACAAGGATACGAAGTCAGATATTTTTGATTCTATTGAAGCATCAATAATAACAATTTAAAAAAAAAGAAGCAATTTAAAAAAAATGGTTATAGAATAGAACACGCATTAGAAAAAAACTGGCAAGCCTGATTTGTCACCCCGAGACTAGATCAACCTGAGAGCTCCTGAGAGTAAACGAAAAGGTTTTTAGAACGGCTGTTGAATGTGTGTGTGTGTGAGATTCATTGAATGCTTTCTTTAGCAAATTGACGCTTGTTGTTAAGAATTTGCCAATTGGAATTTTCCTCAAAATTCCGTTGTTCAGCTATCACACAAACCTCGTAACTCTTATTAAGTAAAGGTAAATTTCATATTTAATTATTCGAAAATCCATGAGCTTGGAACTACATTTGCAGAAAAAAAACTTGATGCTTAAAAGCTCAGAATTTATTTTAAGTCCAAATGATAAATGAAAAACAACGATAGCTATTGCGGTAAAGAAAACGACAAACTAATCATCGGCCAGGAAGAAAATAATTTTGAATCAACTTGAACTTGAAAGAATGTGGCTCAATCGGTTATTAAGTCCTACGTTGAATTGAGCAGGTGTTTATATAAAAAAAAGTCCAGCCATTGACATCAGACATTGAAGAGGTTTATCTAGCAAAAAAAACGGAAAGAGAATTAGATATGTATAAATTATGTTTTGGCGCGGAAGAAAAGCTCCTCGCTATTACAGAGGCAATTTCATGAGAATCGGTATGCAATTCAAGTGTAGTTGTAGTTGTATGCTATCTAGAGCGAGCCCATCACGAATACAATTATTCCTCTAAAATCGTTAATGCCCACCTTGATAAGCACGGAACAAAGCAAAGTAAAAAGAGAAGAATGGGTAGAAAATAACTCTCTCTATGAGCAAAAGTTGGATCGAGCTGTGAGAACATGATGAACGAATATATGTACATGGGCGCGTTCACTAGCGGTGCACGTGGCTGTAAGGAAAATAATGTGCTGAATGAATAAGACGTATTTCACCAAAACTGTAAATGTAGTATTTTATTGCCAAGCGCGAGGAAAATATCCTTGTTTCTAACTACTAATCTTACAATACAATTAGCACACCATTCAAATTATGAAAAAAAAAACGAAGAAATGTATAGATAGTGTGATTAATAAAAAAAAGATTGAACATCATTAATCAACAAGTCAATCAACTTTCTTACAAATTTGTATAAAGAATGGACATTTGAGTAAGTCTTTTCAAAAACTATTCCGTCAACTTGAATGTGGGAAGCCTGAACTTATTGTATTAAGGAATTGAATTCTTGTTACTAGAAACTAGAAGACTTCGCTAAAGACTTATTTTAAGTAAATTTGATTATTTGTTCGAATTGAGTTTTGCGCATGCAAGATGGTGGAATTGAATGTGGAAATCATGCTAAGAGTTAAAATCAAATAAAATTTTCTACCACTTTTTACCTATACATTGATAATGATCACACTGAACATAACTTTTTGTAACTGTTTTTTCTTCCGAGAAGAAGGGACATGTGTGGGACGCCAATGGATGAATGAAAGCATAAGCACATTCTCTCTGGGTAGGCATAAGAATCTCCCTCATGAAGATACGAGAGTTTGCGCCCGAGCCGTAACACCGCCTCAGTAATGGATCAGCGACCGGTGGGTGATCTCGTGTGGCAATCGAAGTTGCACAAGGTGTATGTCTTTTTTTTATAAAAAAACGAACACAACACATACAGGATCTCAATGAAACTTGCTGTTTCCTCGAAGAGATTCCTTTTTTTCTTAACTCTAAGCGTACATCTTTCGAGGATATGATGGCTAGCATCTTACAAATGCTAAAACCACCAACCCACCGAAAGTGTACTATGTATGCCGTGACCGGGATTCGATCTCATACTCCCTGGCTTAGAAGACTTGAATGCTATCTTCTACGCCACGGGCGGCGGCTTTTGGCATTGATAAACAAGAAATTCAATAGACACCACTGCTGGGTGCCTAGCGAAGTATTGCAAGACCACTTTTCATGCCATACTTCGTGGGGCACAAGCAGTGGTGTCGACTGAATTCGAGGTTTATCAATCCAAAAAAACATACACCTGTTAAACAGCTAATAACTTTTTTGTCTAAAAAGATACGAAGTTATGATATTCGAAAAAGTTGTTCAGCGGAAAATTTCCGGTAAAAAATTTATAAATTGGCACAAAAACCATTTGCAAACTCGGTTCCACAGAAGAAACAAAGTGATGTTGATTTTTCAGTACCAAATATTCAATTTTTCCATACAAACCTAAAAGTTCAAATTCACTCATGTAAACGTTACTTAAAAATTCTGCAAAAAATCATGGATGAGTTTTGGACCAAACCAAAGCTTTTAAGACCCCAGGGTTCGAGAAATTCAAAAATGACCCCAAATCGACTCAGTCTAATGACTCAGCTATGAATTTTTATAAGAACACACATTTCCTTTAGATGTTAGATACACTTACAGATTGGGGATAGCAAAATAGAAAAAAAAATTGCTTGAAAATTCAAAAGAAACTTCACCTTGGACCTAGCGCAACCACTTCTTTTTAGAAGGACCCATTTGACAAGTATGAGAAAATGGAACGATTTTCGCTGATAATTCCCAAGACAGGACGAGGTAGAAGGTGGATTGCAAAACTGGATACTTGCCAATTGATAAGGATGAAGATATGGCTTCTGTTTTGTTTTTTTTTTCTGTCCTCAACGAATCAATTTCAAGCGGATTTACTTTGTATAATGGTGACAATTTCCAAGAAGGATGACGACGCTAGTATGCATTGGAGATGACAATTACGATAATTGGTTCTTGGTTTTATTGGCAATCGCAACAGTTGAAACGATGATGATTCCCGGGGATTTGTCTCGCTCGATTATACCGGTTAATCTGATATCAAGTACTTCTGGGAAATTGAAAGGATGAAAAACGATGCTCTTACTGGAAGACAACTCTCGAGAAGCTTTGGTGGAGCAGCTAAGAAGAGAACGTTCTCGAAAGAGTTAAATAGGAGGAAAATCTAATACTGGGAAGGACGAATTCGACATTGGCTTATTGAGAAGTCTCAAAATTCGTCGAAGCGAACCTCGCATTATGTTCATGATTTTATGTTTTCTGGATAATTGCATTAGCCGTAAGCAAGATTGTCGAAATCACAGAAAAAATCTATTAGTTCACAGAATTTTTAGGAAATGTTCATCATAGATTCTGTGTTACAGAATACAGAATTTTGGGAATATTGGCAGATTTAAGAGATTAATAAATTTTAAACGTATTCACAAAATTATAAATTTTATGTCAACCTGAATTTTCGATTTTTTTATTTGCTATGGAAAAAACATAAAAAGGATGGTAAACCCAATATTTCTCAATGTAAATGTTAAAAATAATCAATTTTCTGTATCTTTTCGAAGAAATTTTAGCTATTTCCATCACAAAAACCATCACAGAGTTTCTAGGTAAAACCACAGAACATTCGAAATTTCGTTACTTAATTTATCGGCCTTATCGATAAAAAGTGATGTGCTTTACTAAAGACAACTTAAGATTATGAAATTTTATAAGTGGATAGAGGAAAGATGGTGAAAATGAGCGGGTAGAATTTACTTGGAACCATTATTATCACATATCAAATTTTTGTTCAGCACGGGACAACTACTATGAAGTGGAAGATACAGATAGAGTTGCATCTACCACTAGACTGAATCGATTTGGGGTCATTTTTGAATTTCTCAAACCCTGGGGTCTTAAAAGCTTCGTTTTAGTCCAAAACTCATCCATGATTTTTTGCAGAATTTTTAAGAAACGTTTACATGAGTAAATTTGAACCTTTAGGTTTGTACGGGAACATTGAATATTTTGTACTGAAAAATCAACATCATTTTTGTTTCGTCTGTGGAGCTGAGCCTGCTAATGGGTTTTGTGCCAATTTATAAATTTTTCAAAGGAAATTTTCCGCTGAACAACTTTTTCGAAGACCTTTACTTTGCATCTTATTAGGAAAAAAAGTTATTAGCTGTGTAACAGGGGTACGTCTTTTTATAACTGATAAACAATAAATTCAATTGACACCACTGCTTGTGCCCTACGAAGTATTCCATTAAAATTGGCCATGCAATACCTCGCTAGGCACCCAGCAGTGATGTCAATTGAATTTATTATTCATCTATACCAAAAGACATATACCTGCTAAACAGCTAATAACTTTTTTGTCTAAAAAGATACGAAGTTATGATGTTATGATGGAAGCTGATCAGACTGATCATGGCGACGATGGATGGAACGCAGTGCTGTGTGCGGATTTCGGGAGAATTGTCGAGTTCATTCGAATCGCGCAGGGGGCTTCGACAAGGTGATGGGCTATCCTGCATGGTGTTCAACGTGGCGCTAGAAGGTGTTATTCGACGAGCGGTGGGCGAAATGCGGGGCACGATTTTCAACAGATCCAGTCAACTTATCTGCTTTGCCGATGACATTGATATAGTCGGCAGATCATCTGCGGCAGTGGAAGAGATCTACCGCAAACTGAAACGCGAAGCAGAAAGGATTGGGTTGATGATTAATACGTCCAAGACGAAGTACATGCTGGCCTGCGGTTCCGTGTTCGACCGAATCCGCTTGTCCAGCAATAACAAGGTCTCGTCTCACTGCACTGGTGACCACAGACAATGACACAAGGCTTAGCCCTTGCACGAAGTGTAACCTGTATATGACGCTCATTACAATGGTTGTTCTCTACGGGCACGAAACATGGATATTGCTCGAAGAGGACCTGCGTACACTCGGAGTATTCGAGCGACGAGTGTTAAGAACCACCTTTGGCGGCGTACAGGAGACAGAGTGTGGAGGCGAAGGATGAACCACGAGCTCGCGTGACTCTACGGCGAACCCAGTATCCAGAAGGTGGTGAAGGCTGGCCGGATACGCTGGGCGGGACATGTTGCGAGAATGCCGGACGACTGTCCTGTAAAACAGGTGTTCGCTACGAATCCGGTAGGAACAAAACGAGCGAGGTGGTTAGACCAAGTGGAGCGTGATCTGGCGAACGTGGGTTGGCCGAGAAATTGGAGAACGGTTGCCATGGACCGAGTGAATTTTAGGAATAATGTTCGTCAAGTTATTTCGTGAGACGGAATACTATGTAAATAAAAAATAAATATGCACAGATTAATAATTCGTACCTTTGTTGATTTGTTGGTACCTATTGACACAAAGTTTTGGCGAAATCAGGTCTAAAATGGAACTTAAAAGTAGAAAGTCTCCTATTTTTTTACCCTCTACAAATTTTCCGTGTTTTCCATTGATTTTCTTGTACTGTATCAAAAATAGGTAGTATGGTTCATATTCTTCACAGTGAAATTATTTTTCCTCAAAACTTTGGCTTGAACAGTGAAAAACGAAGTTTTTCCTTATTCACCCTAATTTCCTAAACCGAGCCCCACTATGTGAGCTGTCTGAATTACCACTGATGAGAAGGTACATTTTAAAAACGTTGAAAATTTTATCAGAAGGACTTTTTATGGGAAAAATCGGTATGGTAGGATTCAGAAAGAATAAGAGTTCATTGTGTGCATATGAGTATCTTAATCATATGCTAACAAAATGAATTATTTAAAATTTTCGGCATTTTAGAAGTAAAGTAGGCTCTAGGTCCAAAGTAGGAGCACTCACCCTATCAAAGTTTGCAAAGAAATATCTCGTTTGGTATATGTGGCTTGAGAAGCGACATTTTTGTTACAACCGGAACCATCAACCAGAAAATTTACGTGTAAGAGTGTCTACAAAAGCGATTGCTGCCTTTCCTGAAGAAACATGACTTGCTGTTTTGGCCGGATTTGGAATTCTGTCATTGCTGAAAAATGGCCATGGAGTGATATGCCGTCAACCAGGCGCGGTCCTATGGAGGGGTGATCGGGGTGATCACCCCCCCAAGCGGCAAAAAACCGTTACGAAGTACTCGCAAACGCTGGATTTTATATAAAAACTTAGAACTTTTCTTAGTAGGTGTACTTTCGAATTATCAAATTTTCCCACTCCGTGGGGGGTTTGTTGAATTTATTAATTACTCAATAGCTTAAAATTAAAAAAAAAAAAAAAGTCGGTCCGCAAAACTAAAACGGCTGAAACTTGCAATTCCCTGGACCGAATTTCACCAAATAACTTTTGTTGAGGTAATTACAGCGTTGAATTCGAATTTGCTGACCATATACGCTTCCGGCAATAAGTTTGGGATCACCCCCTTTAAAAAAAAGCTAATTTGTTTGGCCATATCGCAGTCATCTTATGCCATATTGCATTTCTTTTGATCTCATTCTAAAGTCGATGAGCAAAACCTTCTTTGTATGTTATTGGCAAAATGTATATGTTAACCTCATATGACTTAAACTTGGCTTAAAGTTGGAAAATTTCCTAAAAAGGCACTTTATATTTAAACCCGATCAGTTCAGGGTTGGGTGGACCGAATTCAAAAATTTGAGTTCTATTTGAATCTTTTTTCATAAATATCAAAACATTTTTTTTTTAATTTTGAGCTTAAAATTTGCATAGTGCTTTAAATAGATAAATTAGCTACTTAAGTTATCGATCAAAAGTTTGGGCTCACTCCTCAGTATAATGTATCGGCAAAAAGTTTGGGATCATGCGAAACATGCAATTTAATTTCGTGCGTTTCTCTGTCATCAAACAACGTTTCGCTAATCTGATAAGTTATCCTTAATGCTTATGAGTTTTTTTTCGCTTTTGGATATTTAGTGAAAATGTTTTTTTTTCAAACTAACTTCTTTAAAACTTTAGCCTTAGTTTGATCATTTTTTGATAATGTTCGCCAAATAGTCGGTATGTTCAATAAATACCTGCAAACTTGTTTCGACCATAACTTTGTTATCTTACAAGTTATTGCAGATCGGTTTGGCTCAATGTTTGATGGATACATATCTTGATCCTTTTTAGAAGTGAGAAGAACTTGAGACTTTAAGTGTAAAATTGCCTTTGGGGCCGTTCAGATACCACGTGGACAAAAAAAATAAGATTTTTACCCCTTTCTTCCTCTCCGTGCACAAATGTAGATATTCGGCAACCCCTATCTCCCTTCTCCAGATGTCCACCTAGACAGATTCGATTTTTGTTGTTGTTATTTCTTGTTTTGGAACGTTTTTGAAAAAATTTGCTTTGATTGAATTGGCCTCGACGTAGCAAAAATGATCGATTTTAATTTATTGATATAAAAACGATTCTTCATAATTTGGAATTTTTTCAGATTTTTAGAATTTTAATTTACATACTTTAACGATTGAAAAAGAAATACAAATTTTAGATAAATATATGGAAAATGGTCAAACACATCAAATTCAAAATGTGATTTCTTGAAATAATTTTTTTAATTAGGTAATCATTTATTTTTCTTTCGAAGAATCGTTTACTGTAATATTTTACGTCTTTAATTAGCTGCTATGCACTTGTACCCCTTTGGCTCGGAGGACGTCGTGCATTTTGAACCGTTATCACAATTAAACTATTTTTATAATGATCCATAGTTTTTATAAAAAAAATCCATTCTTTAATTTAAAACTGTCAAAATAAAGTTAATTAAGTAAGAAATTTTTACGATAAAGTTGTCCTGAGACAAAATTATGATTAAAATTATAAAAATAAATTTCAATCATGGGGATTTAATGGTAATAAAAAATTACATTAAAAATACGAAACTTAGATTATTGGTTGAAACTTGATATCAGTTATGTTCCGAGTCCTATACAAAGCCAGAAAATAGTGTTTTTCACTATTTAGCACTATTCGGTACATCCCTAATGATATCTATTCAATTTTCTAAAAATACTGAGAATACTACTTTTAAAACTAAAGGTGATGGATAAAATCTGATAAAAAAACGAGTTCTGAATTTTATTTCCAAAATCAGATTATACAGCATAGGTTACAAAAACTTGCCAATTTTTTTTATTTTTCCCAGGTGAAATAAAATTATTCCTTCATCCCCGACTATTTTCTCGGAAATAAGGCAATCGTTCAAGTTGAACATTCGGAAGAATTTTTTTTCTAATTTTTGACCAACACAGCTAGATTTCAGGATTCATACAAATTATATCGCCGTTACTGTTTCAAGCTCGTCTACACAATAATATTTAAACTTTTGAGTAGAAATCCAGCTTAATAATTTAGGTTATAAATCCATTCTAAATCTGAAAGTTTGATTATTTCAATTTCAATTGATTTAAGAGTATTTTAAGAGTATTAACTTCCAGAAATTAATTCTTTATTCAATATTCTTTTATTTTATTCAAACATTATACAAAAAGTTTGGAAATATTGAGAGCGTGAAGAAAAATTTGATGTTCTTATTTAGAATTAAATTTATTTTTGAAAATTGAAGAATTGGAACAAGAATTAATAATAATTCGAAACTTTCGAGCAACGATTTAGCAAAATGCTTCAGAAAAATAATTATATATTCAGTTTTTAATTCAAAGCAATTATTAACGAACACTTTTTTGAATGATTGTTTTGGAATTGTTGCAAAATGAGAATCATTAAAATTTTGGTAAGGGTCTTACGCTGATTGAAGCCCAGTAAAAATATTGTGGATAACTTGAAGATTTTTTTTACGTTTTCTTCTACGAAAATGTGTGTTTAATTTACATTTGTGAAATGACGTTTATATCGGAAAATTCTTTAAAGAATACTTAAAGTTATAATTTTTACCAATTTTAAAAATTACGAAAATAATCTTTTCATCAATACTTTTTCGCAGTGAGCATCTAAGATCCGCAGATTGTTTCATAAAAAGATATTAAAACAAGTGTATTGAGAAATTTTTTTAAAAGTTTTTACTATTTTTCTCTGATTTCAAACTATTTAAATTACACACCTATAACTATACAAACCTACACAATACAAGTCTTATTTGCAACTGTAACCTTCCCCCCCCCCTCTGGTCCTCCCCCTCTCCTCCACTCTGTTTCTCAAAATAAACGTTTTTTCGCCAGATATTCACGATCCTTCTTATAGACTGATTTTTGAAAATTTGGAAAATCACCCCCCCCAAGAGCCAACTCTAGGACCACCCCTGCCGTCAACAACATTCAGGTTATGCCCAAGGATAAGAACTCTTAACACACCAGAACTTCGCCCAATCAAAAAATATCGGGCGATAGTTAAGCAGAACCTCAAAAAGACCCAAAAAACTGTTAGCAGCGAGAAGCAGATCAAAACAAACTGGCGTTCTAAGGAATTAAGTTGGACCACTTTTCGCTTATCTTTCTTAACATGCATAAAATGAAAATGAGGAGAAGTTTTGTAGGTCAAAGTCCAGGAAATAAGGAATATCATCAAATATAGCCTTGATTTAGACAGTGTTTTTCGCCGGTATAGATGATCGGGATTTTCTGGAACAGTTAACTAACAACATGTAATTAAACGACAAAGTTAACGCGATGTTCGGACAAGTTACAGAGATTTTATTGCATGAAACGGTAACTGAGAACAGAGCAAAAAGCAAGACGTGCGTGTGTTCTGCTAGACGGTTTATATCGTTCTATCTCTAACTATTGTCTGTGCTGTATGGAATCTGCGCTATTGGCGAAAGATTTAGATCATTTGATCTTAGAGATGTGAGAAACCCTTCGATAATATTATGAATGGGTGGTTTGAAGTACATTGATTACAATAACTGGATTTTCGCACAAACAGACGGCAACGGACTTATTTCATACCGGGTACATAAACTTAGTTAAAGTCTAAGTAACTTTCTTTTTTATGTTCAATATGTATTAAAGACGGAAAAAATACTCAGTTGGGATTCCGGTCGACCTAGTTTAAATTTGACATCTGTATTTGCGATTTTTAACTTTAAACATTCGAACTGAAATATCTTAGAAATCACTCAACGTCCATTGTCGGATTTTTATAGTGAGTTTTAGAACATAAAACTATCATGTGCTGAATTCTTTGAAGCTGTATCGGATGGGTAAAAGATTACGCCCGTTACAAAATATCAGCCTTCGGCTGAAAATGCGTTTTCTAAGTATAGGATTTTGGACGATTGTTTGCAAATAAAAATAATATTTTCAAGTAATTCAATTTTGATAATTTTGTTTCTAAAAATCATGAGATTCTGATTCAAAAACATGAATAAAACAATTGTTTAAATATCTTTGTAGCCAGAAATTTATAGACTGATTGGTGGAGTGGAAACATAGTGTTCCCATGATCCTTCCAAAGTTCTATACAACTCATATTATTCAGGCCAAATAAAAAAAATTGTACCTCGCGTAACTATTGATTTAACTGATTGAGATATTCAAAAACTATCATGGAAATTGCCATTCACTGAGACAGGTTTCGATGGAACACCCTTCAAGCAGAGGAGTTCAGATTGATGTTATGAATGATGAATAAATTTTGAGATCTCAATATTGATACTTCATTCTATGATGGCGATGATACATTTTCGAAAAAATCCATTTCTTCGTCGAATGTGGATCCTCCGATCGATATGAAATAATAGCTGTATAACAACTTTCCCGGACCCCGTTCGATTTATGCAACAATCGTGCAAAAACGTTCGTTTTTTAGCAACATCCTAAAAAGACGTTTTTTTGTTACTTTTTTATTTTTATTTTAAACTATTCAAATAATGTCAATAATAATATAAGCATGATTTTTTTTAAATTTGGCTCAATTATATTATTATAACAGTATAAAAAATTTTTTTTTCGATTTTTAACTGCTTAAAATCAATTTAATTGAGCCAATGTAAAATTATGCTAATATTATGTTTTACATTTATTTAAAAAATATTAAAAATAAAGAATGTTTGACATTAATTTTGACTACCTTGAAATAGAAAAAAAGGCAATAAACCATTAGATTTTGGCAACATTCGATTATGGCAACATAAAAATCACGGGTGTGTTGTAAGAAACGAACGAGGTCAGTATAGTTGGTATTTGTGATACTTGGGGAGAAACGGGACAATTTTTGGACTATTTCCGTAATATTTCTGTAAAATTCTTCTTTTTAGCACCCGAATTGTATTAGATGGTGCATTTTATTGACCTGAACCCAATTAGTTAAAGAAATAAAAAATATAGTTCCTAGGGTTTTTACTTCAATTTTAAAACATAAATTTTTGGTCATGTGGGATTAAAGGGACAGTTGCTTATTGATTGAGAAACTCGTGTTCTTAGAAACTATTCAACGATAAACATATGTATCGTGGGGTATCGTGGGCCATGGGGAAACGTGGGCCACTTTGAATATTTCAAATGTGTGTTGAGACTTCCTATCTGTAAAGTTTATTTTTATGCGAATGAAGAGTTAAGAAAAATATTTTGTCCATCCTATATAAAAATTTTGCCAAAAAGTTAGCGAGCCAGGTTTTGGAATCCATTCGATTATACACAGCTCTCTTTTTTTTTTTTTTTTTTTTTTTTTTAAATATGTCTTTATTTGTATCAAATCATGATTACACTTATATTACATTATTGCATTAAACTAGGTGTTCAGCTCAATAATGAACTGTTCATAGCCCTATAAGTAACTAGATTATAAAAATTTATTTATAAGATTTAAATTTGCCGAGCGCAATCAAGTTTTTAATGTAGGAGAACATCCTGTAATAGCACAAATATTTTATACTTAAAACTAAACACTATCTTAAAATTAAACTAAACATAAAGAGAACGAATCTCTGCGATGGAAGACTGCATCGATTTGCCTCTGAAGTTGGAGATGATGTTGTTGGCCATCTCTTCGATAGATTCAATGCCTGCAATCCGATGAAGATCTTCGGTGCTGTGCCAAGGTGGAAGCCGCAAAATCATTTTCAGAACTTTGTTCTGAATCCTCTGGATGGCTTTCTTCCTCGTCGCGCAGCAGCTAGACCAAATCGGAACTGCATACATGATCGCTGGTCGGAAAACTTGTTTGTAGATGAGCATCTTATTTCGCAGACACAACCGGGATTTCCTGTTGATGAGAGAATAAAGAGATTTAGTGTATTTATTACATTTAGATTGAATATCTTCAATGTGATTTTTAAAAGTAAGATTCCGATCAAGTGTGAGTCCCAAGTACTTCACGTGATCAGACCATTCTAATGAAACCCCATTAAAAGTTATGGAATGATTTTCATTAGGTTTTAAAAAATTTGCTCTTGGCTTATGGGGAAATAAAATAAGTTGAGTTTTGGAAGCGTTAGGAGAAATTTTCCACATTTTCAAGTAATTCAAAAAGGAATTCAAATTTTGTTGCAATCTACTGCGTACCACCCGTAAATTTCGACCTTTCGCTGAAAGTAAAGTATCGTCAGCAAATAATCTTCTACCTTTTCCTTCTGGGACATCAGGAAGATCAGAAGTAAAAATATTGTATAAAATAGGCCCAAGTATACTACCCTGAGGGACACCAGCTCTAATGGGTATCCTTTCAGAGCATGAATTTTGATAGCTTACTTGCAAAGTTCGGCTAGTCAAATAATTTTGAATAATTTTGGTGAGATATACAGGAAAATCAAATCGAGCTAATTTAGCTACTAAACCTTTGTGCCAAACACTGTCAAAAGCTTTTTCAATATCAAGAAGAGCAACACCAGTTGAATAACCTTCAGATTTGCTAGCGTTAATCATATTAGTTACACTCAAAAGTTGATGTGTAGTAGAATGTCCATGACGAAAACCAAATTGTTCATCAGGGAAAATAGAATTCTGATTAATGTGAATCATCATTCTATTCAAAATAACTCTCTCAAATAGTTTACTTAAAGTTGGAAGCAAACTAATTGGTCGATAACTTGAAGGCTCTGAAGCACTTTTTCCAGGTTTCAAAATTGGAGTTACTTTGGCATTTTTCCATTTATTGGGAAAATAGGCCAAGTGAAAACATTTGTTGAAAATTTTAACTAAAAAATTTAAAGTGCTTTCAGGCAACTTTTTAAGAAGAATATAGAAAATCCCATCTTCCCCTGGAGCTTTCATATTTTTAAATTTTTTGAAAATCAATTTAAGTTCATCAATATTTGTCTCACAAGAACTTTCAAACACATTTTGCTTAGAAAGAATATCATCAAATTCTAGGGAAATTTGAGCATCAATTGGACTTACAACGTTTAAATTAAAATCATGAGCAGACTCAAATTGTTGGGCTAATTTTTGAGCCTTTTCTGAATTAGTTAAAAGAAGTTTATCCCCATCTTTCAAAGTAGGAATTGGCTTCTGAGGCTTTTTCAAAATTTTAGTTAATTTCCAAAATGGCTTTGAGTAGGGTTTTATGTCCTCTACTGCTTTAGCAAAATTTTCATTACGAATGAAATTTAAACGACGTTTGATCTCTTTTTGAAGGTCGCAATAAATTAATTTCAAATAAGGATCTCTAGTACGTTGATATTGGCGTCGACGAATGTTTTTCAGTCGTATCAAAAACTGAAGATCATCATCGATCAAAGGTTGATTGAATTTATGTTTAACTTTAGGTATTGAAGCAGCTTTAGCATTGACTATTGCAGTTGTCAAATTTTCTACAGCCAAATCAATATCTTCTATTGAATTCAGTGGAACGTTTACATCTAAATTACGTTCAATAAAATTCATATATCGCTCCCAGTTAGCCTTTTGAAAGTTAAAAGTTGATTTTAAAGGGTTTTCAATGGGACTTTGGGATAAAGAAAATGTTACTGGAAGGTGGTCTGAATCGAGGTCCGCATGAGTAACTAATTGACTACAATGCTCGCCTAAATCCGTTAGAACCAAATCAATTGTGGAGGGATTTCTAATTGAAGAAAAACAAGTATGCCCATTAGGATATTCAACAGTATAATAACCTGCAGAGCAGTCATTAAACAAAATATTCCCATTTGAATTTGATGAAATATTATTCCAAGATCGGTGTTTTGCATTAAAGTCACCAATAATAAAAAATTTAGATTTATTTCTGGTGAGTTTTTGCAAATCTCCCTTCAAAAAATTTTTCTGTTCGCCGCTGCATTGAAAAGGCAAATATGCGGCAACAATTATAATTTTCCCCATAGAAGTTTCTAATTCAATTCCAATTGTTTCTAAGACTTTTGTATTGAAAGAAGGAAGAAGTCTAAATTTGAGACGACTATTGATGACAATAGCTACACCCCCACCTTGTCGATCAAGTCGATCATTTCGCAAAATTTTAAAGAAAGCATTGCTTTTCAAGTTATTGTCTGGCTTTAAAAAAGTTTCAGTGATGGCAGCAATATGTATGTTTTGAGTTTTCAAAAATAAAAAGAATTCATCTTGGTTAGCCAGCAAAGATCTAGCGTTCCAATTCATAATATTTAAACATCTATTTGGATCCATGAGGGAATCGTAAAGTCATAATAATTTTGTTAGCATAATTAAAAGAAGTTTGGAAAGCTTCAAACATTGAATTTGCTTTCAACATAAGTTGCATCATTTCCATTAAATTTTGATGCAAAAATTTTAATTTTTCCTCAGTAATCTCACCCAAATCAACAAAATTGTTAGAATCAGAAAATGAAGGAGAAGAACAAGTATTTGAATTTCGGGGATTTTCCCAAGCCTTCGCATGAACGTTGAGACTTGGTTTTTTCCCATTTTTATTAGTTAAACCTGAAGAGGGCAACCCATTTTCAACCACCTCTGAGAACGATAAACAACGAGTCTGGGGCGCAGAATCAGCCCAGGTAACATTAAAATCACTTCGGGTATTACCCAGCCGTGATTCCAATGTAGGCCGAGGCTGACCGCGAACAGGCAGGTTGTTTGCCGGTCTGACGTGTGAAGACGAAAAAGTGGAAGGAGGAGAAGAAACTTTTCTGGAAACTTTGGGGTTTTTCCTAGAAGCAACAATTTTTGCCCTAACGGGACAATCTAGAGAATTCGAGGAATGATTACCTGCGCAATTCGCACACTTAAAAAATTCTGTTTTTGGCTTATCACCACCAAAAAGGCATTTAGATTTTTCATGATCGAATGAGCCGCAAAACATGCATCTGGCATTCATTCTACAATTTTTAGTGCCATGACAAAAAGCTTGACAACGACGACATTGCGTAATATTTTGTAAAAAATTGGTATGGGATTTACGAAAAGGTTCAAATTTTACTCGACAATGAAACATAAGACGAGCCTTTTCCAAAATTTGCAAATTATTGACCTGATCCTTTTTAAAATGGATCAAATAAAGCTCAGGAGCAAAACCAACACTACTGGTATTATTCGTGTTGGTTCTTTTCCTCATTTGAATTACTTGAATTGGAGAAAAACCTAACAAAGAATTTAATTCAGCTGTGATCTCATCCGGTGTCTGATCGCCGGTGAGACCACGAAGTACAACTTTAAATGGACGATCACTTCTAGTGTCGTAAGTAAAAAATTGATGTTTTTTATTATTCAAATAATTTAAAATTTTTTGAAAATCATTAAAAGATTCCGCCAATATACGAGCAGTTCCCCTTCGACCGATCTGAAAAGAAATCTTCACATCCTTGACGGAAGTGACGATTTCTTTTCGAAAGGCATTGAAGTCAGGAATCGTGACCGTTATTGGTGGAATCTTTTCGTTTTTAAGAGTATAAGAAGAAGAAGGTTTCTTAGTACTCTTATCAGAATTAAATATGAATATTTCCTCATCACCGATGTTATGAAGGACATCGAATGAGTTGGAAATTTCAACTTTTTTGGCCGATGGACCTGAATTAGTTTCGGCAATACGCTTTCTACCAGCCCTTGAGCCAGCCGATGACTTCCCCATGCTGGAAAGAAAAGAGAAAATATGAATAAAAGAAAATGAAAATAATTTTAGCACTGAAAAGTGCTGATTGAAAAACAGGTAAGGAAAAAAAAATAAATAATGTAAAATGTTCCTGCAGGTACACAGCAACGATACGATGCTCCGGCGTACGTGTTGACGGCTCAACGGTACAGATGGAAGTGATCACAGCTCTCTTTTTTATTTCACCATCTGAAATTGCTTTAAAATAACGAAATGAATTATGAAATCACCGTTTTGGGTCAACTCATATACTTTGCATGTTATTTGATCAATTTAGATTTTGTGGCCCACGATATTCCACCATTTTTCGAAATCCAAAAAATATTTCTTTTTTTAAAACAGTCAGAATTTGGGATAAATAAATTATTAAAAAATAAAAAAAACCTTATGATACCTTGAAAATGTAGAAAACCATACCATTTTTTAATTTCATTTTATCATTTATTATAAAGAAGTTATGGAACAACGAAAAAAGGTGGCCCATGATTCCCCATTCTCCCATACGTATATTTTAGCTTCCATCATTTAAAAGCAATACTTTTCCGCTTTGCACATATTTTTTTTTTTACAATCCCCAATATTGAACTTTATATCTACACTTTATTCGAAGAAATGTTGATGCACTCAAGAAGCAAAAAAAATCAATTGAAATTGAGATTTTTATTTTTTAACTTCTTGCGAAAGCTGAAAGACCTATTCGCCTAAATTTTCTTAAATTTTGGGTTGAATATTTTGAAATGTACCATGTAGCCTGGATTTTACATGTTTTTTCTGTAAATAGCTTTTGAATGCAGGGATGGAAATTGATTAACTTTTTAGTGAAAGTGTTTACGTGTGCCTAATTTGGGACGGTGTCAAGTGGTTTTTGAGATAAATAACGTGCAATGACAAAGTTCATTGACCATAGTTTTTTTTTAACGGTAACGTGAAAAATCGATGAATATCCTATTGGGAGATAACTATTCGACGAAAAATGAAGTTGTGCAGCGATCGAAGAGATTATAGGCATGAAAAGTTCCATATTGCCACTGATGTAAAGCATGTATTTTTCCTATTCATGTGCCGCAAGTTAAAATCTGATCATTTTGATTTTTCAGGTTTCGGAACCGTCCAGATTGTCCAGTCCACATCCAAACCCTCCTGAACAACAAACAACCTTATTCCAATGAATGTTACGATTATGATTCTGTGACATTCAAAATATTAAATGTCGCCATAACATTTGGTAATATGAATGTCATCGAAGCAACGACCGACTATCATCTGCTTAGCTTAACATTTTTTTCCATGACTATCACAATCTCGATGCAAGTTTTAACATTCATCCCGAATGTTATTTGACATTTTCTCAAGGAAATTTCTTAGTGATGACATTCACAAGATCCAAAAAGGACATGACTGCGACAGTCGTTCTCGTACTGATGAATGTCGCTCTAGGCTTCGGAGAAATGTCAAATGACATTCTAACAGTTATCATCCCTGGATTCAACGTATGAATAGGATTATACACTACTGAAGCAAAACCTAACCCACTTAGGTTTTGGAAGTCAAGATGCATCTTTGATGACGATATTTTAAACTTTATCTGGTGTTTTTTTTTAGATTTTTTGAATATTATTACTACAATATTTCGGAAAATATATGATATTGGAGGTCATATAAATACAGTTGGTTGATCGCCTGTTATACATCATTGCTGCCAGACAACCTTTCTGAAAATGTTTCTTTTAATCGTTATTGAGTGGGGCACGCTTATTAATTTACCTATCCTTTTTTTTCACTTACCTCCCCAGGGAATGTCACTCTGAATCATCCTCGATGATGGCATCGAGAAAGGAACCTTCATCAGCAGTCGTGATTGTCGCAGCATCAGAAGTAGCTAGGAAGTTACTTGAAAATCGGAAACCAGAAGCAAACGCAGAAACAGCAGGAGTATAATGCAAGGCGTCGAGGAACGCGTCTTGGAATGGTTACACTTTGTCTATCACAACGACTCTTCCATTTCCCCTGTCCTCAACACCACCGAATTCCGGCGACGTCTGTTCGCAATCCTCGACTACAACCTGACCAGTCCTGTTATGAACGGTTCGATCAAAATGTACCGGCATGCCTTTGAGTTCCAGAACATTTCCGAGCACAACATCACGCACGAGTATGTCAACGATTTCCTGGAGAAGCTTTTCCAATCGCTGAACCGGATCAATCGGTCCGGAATTGGCGGAGATGGCGACGGATGGGGCGGATTTGATGACCCGGACAATGCCAATTGTAGCGACTACTGCAAGGGAACGGTGCGAGATGTGATGCTGGACTATAAAACCCTTCACGGATACATTGCACTGGTGGTGAGTGATTGATGCACATTCCCTAAAGACTCTGAAAATAAAATCTCGTTTGTTTAACTTGGTCTTTAAAAAATTCTGAAGAAAAAAACAAGATTTCTTTACTCTTGATTGAGAAATAATGAATAGATTTTTTTACAATTTCTATTTTTAATCTTCAATCACACTGGGACACTTTCAGTGACGTCCTAAGTCAGATAGCAATTTGATGTGCTAGCATAAATCTATCATCAATCACAGCTTGATTTTCATCGTTTCCAGCTTAGCTGGAAAAAACTAATTTTGCTGTCATCAATCCGTGCGATCTGTTCTGTTTTGAAGGAAGACTGGATATTATTTTTCAATTCCCTTCAGCTTGGACTCGCTGTAGCATGTCGATTGAGTGAAATTGAGACAAAGATTGTTTTCCACGAAAATATCTTTCATTTCGCAATGGCGAACCAACAACTAATCACAGATTTCCAGTTGGGTAGACATTCATTTGGATGAATGTGAGATATCTTTGATATTTTTTTTGGTTTGTTTCTTAGAAGTTTTAATTTTTGATTAGGTCAATGTGAAATCAGTTTTTTTTTTACTAGTTCACAAGCATGGTTTGACAATTTAGATTCCTAACCATTCCAACCAGCAGGAATTTCCGGCAAGCATTCACGTTGACGTTTTCCCCCCCAAAATTATCTAATTACAGATTTGCGTGTTCGGAACCATCGCTAACATCCTGAACATTGTCGTGCTGACGCGCAAAGAGATGAGCAAAATCCCAATCAACCGCATCCTGAAGTGGCTTTCCGTAACCGACATGTTTGTCATGATGGAATACATCCCGTTCGCGTTCTACATGTACTCGATACTGCCAGGTGAGTGTGGTATTTAGTGGAAATGATAAAGGGCTGGGAGGAGTTAAAGGGGGAGTGGGGGCGAAAATCCCATAGTGTCATTGCCAGGATCACCGCCCAATGCACAAATAAGTTTGATTGCAATGGGTGGTTCATTTCTGAATGGCAATAAACCAAAATAATCTTATTTTTGTACAATATGCTATAATCGTGAAAAAATCCTTGAAAAAGTTTTAAAATAGTTGAAACGTCGGATAAAAAAAAAATAATTCTTTAAAACAATTCAATCCTGATAAAAACCTCTTTCTTTAATAGATCAACTTATGACGGGAATGCGTAAAGTTTTGATCCAGTTATAATATTTCGCACTCGACTTACAACTGATGCGCATTTCATTGAATGCAGAATTGAAAATTAAACTTTTATTAACATTCTTCGAACCACCCTACTTGAAGTTTGAACCATACGCTCCGAAATCTTTATTTGAGCACAATATCGCGTTTTACAGCCGATGGAATAAGCTGCATAGAGATATCAGCATACATTCCGGTGGCGCATCTAATGGAGGAAATCGAAACCGGAAGGGCTGGCTGAGTGTAGAGTTGGAAGGCAAAAGAGGGAGACAAGCGGAAGGGTCACTTCCGTGCGAAAATTCGCCCACGGGCTGTTGATTCTGTTGATGAATGTTTGCATGAAATTCCGGGATTATTTTTCGTTCAAATTGAGTGAGGGCATCGTTCGTTCAGCTTACCGGATCTCATGAAGAATGAAATAAACGGCCCGAGTTTCGTTTGCCACCGAAGAACTATCTGTTAGTTAACAGGTGCTAAGTGGATCTCGACTCACGAATAAGCGTGCTCTGGAAAACAGATTCATTAGGACATATCACAACTGCTTCAGTGGGCTCAAAAAAAAAAATCTTTGAATAAAGGATTATCTCCTATTATCATATAATCATACGTTGTATAAGTTTGTCAAGTTATAGATTAAATGATGAAGCAATCTTATCTCGGATTTGAAAATACTTAACATTACCTCCTAGCAAAGTTGCCGAAATCACAGAAAAATCTATAATTTTACAGAATTTTGAGTCAAATTCCATCACAGAATCTGTGTCACAGAGCACAGAATTTTCGGAAAATTCACAAATTTCACATAATTTTAAAATTTTGGACGTTTTTTCAAAATTAATATTTTTATTTCAATTCAAATTTTGAATAAATATCTTTGAATTGGAGAAATATGATAAAATTGATAATGATAATTGATTTTTCTTCAGTAAAATGTAAAAAATTCGCAATTTGACATGACTTTTGATTAAAATTAATGGAAAAAGCATCACAGAAAATCGTCGCAGAATTTTTGAGAAAAATCACAGAAAGTCAGAATTTTTTTTCATCAAAACACAGATTTTTTTTGGCAACCTTGCCTCCTAGTGCAGCGGTCGGGGAACTTCTTGTTTTGTTGCCCCAAAACCTCTTTGTGTAAGTGCATAACAAGCCATGGCGAAAAGCATAAAAAATCGATTTTTTTTTCCTGTTTAGAATGTTTTATGTTGATAAAAGATTATATGAACGACCCCATTTTCAGTCGTCTGATAAAAAATTTGAACGCAGGAATCAATTGTTCGTTTAGTGAAAAACTCGTGAATGAATTTTCGTCTGGATCCCATGCATAATAAAGCATTTATTGCAGAAACATAAATCAGTTAATATGGATGACCGCTTTTTCTGTCGTTCGAAATCAGTTTGAAATGAGGAATCGATTCCTTGTCCTATAAAACTCTCGTGTTTTAATTTTTGCCCCGATGTGATGCCGAATAACGAAATTATTGCAAAAACGTTGGAAAATTATTTAGGGCAACCCCTTTTGCAGGCCCTTGTCAAGATTTGACCCCTGAAATCAATAACCTGTCCTGTAAATGTGTAAATTTTCATTAAAATCCGATGCAAACTCATGAAAGTATCGCACAAACAGTGAACAGATAATATGCACGACCTCTTCTGCCGACCCCTGATCCAAACTGATCCAAAAAGAGCGTCCTTCAAAACTCTTATGAGGAATTTTCATCTTAATCCAATGTATAATAATGTCGATATTGCAAAAACATTGAACAGTGGAAATTGACGACTCCGTTCGCTAATCTCTTACCCAGAGTTTGACTCCTGGAATCAATTATCCGTTCTTTTAAGCTCCTCTGTGCAAATTTCCATT
This sequence comes from Uranotaenia lowii, assembly GCF_029784155.1. Lineage (NCBI taxonomy): Eukaryota > Metazoa > Arthropoda > Insecta > Diptera > Culicidae > Uranotaenia > Uranotaenia lowii. Next base: position 121,654,184 of record NC_073693.1, on the reverse strand, counting down.
TCATTCCTATGTATTTTAGCGTTAATATCGCAAAAACAGTGAAAAGTTAATATGGACAAACTCTCTGTATTTGATAACTGCAATCGATTGTTCGTCCCTCAAAACACTCATGAGCAAATATTCATCACAATCCGATGGATAATAACGCCAATATCGCTGAAACAATATTCGTTTTGTATGGACGAACCCCTTCAAAAGGTGTCATCCAAAAATCATCCAGCTCTCTAGGTTAAGGTTGCCAGATTGCCCGGTTTTATTCGGGTTTGCCCGGATATTTAATATCAAATTCGGGAAAAGTCCTTGTCTGGATTTCATTGAAAAATGTCCGGATTTTGCCCGCGTTTATTCTCATTTTCATTCTCAAATCACACTTTAATAAAGAAATTAATTTTATTTTTTTTTATTTATGCGTCCAAGATGAAATTTGTCTGAGCAAGTTTAATAAAAATAATCATGATAGGTTTTTTGAAAACCTAAAATACAATTTAAAATCTGTTGATAAATTTTGATGGAATTTTTGTTTCAACTTTTTTTTTCTTCATTGTTGATGAGTAATTTCTAGGTTTTGACAAAATTTGCCCGGATATTGCCCGGATTTTGGTCGACCATTTTGAAATCAATTGCCCGGATTTTCCCAGGTTTGTAGATAAAAATAGCTTAATTTTCCGGTCCGCATACGTGCTGAAAAAAATCTGGCAACCTAACTCTAGGTCTTAAGACTGAGCCTATAGAGAACAAACATCAGTTGCTTTTTATTCATGGCTAGAAAACAGAAAAAAGCGCTCAAACGTCAAGTTGGTGTGATTAAATCACTATGTAGCCAACATATGTAAAAGAAAAACACACTTTTCATGTTTAGTACGTACTTGAATTGTATGTAAACAAACAGTATGGGAGAGTGGGGAGTTATAGGCCACTTTTTTTTTTCTTTATTTTATAACTTCTTTATTATAAAAGATAAAATAAAAATAAAAAATGGTATGGTTTTCTACATTTTCAAGGTATCATAAGGCATTTTTAATAAGTTATTTTCCCCTAATTCTGACTGTTTTGAAAAAAGCAATATTTTTTGGGTTTTTAAAAATGGTGGGGAATCGTGGGTCACTAAATCCAAATTGGTCAAATAACATGCAAAGTTTATGAGTTGACCCAAAACTGTAATTTCAAAGTTCATTCAGTTATTTTAAAGCATTTTCAGATGATGGAATAAAAAAGAGAGTTGAGTGTGATCGAATAGATTCAAAATACTGGCTCGTGATCGTTTTGGAAAAATTTCTTATATAGGATGGACAAAATATTTTTCACAACTCTTCATTTCGCATAAGAAAACTTTACAGATAGGGAAAACGTATTTTAAGCTCTGAATGTATATAAAAACATAAAAAATATAAGTGGCCCAAGGTGTGTGGCCCACGATTCCCCACAAGTTACGATTTGCAAATTTTTAGCATTTGTGTGACTTATTGATGTTTCATCAAAAATTCCTTTTCCATGTGAAAGAACATGACAAAACTAAAGTCATAAGCGTATGAGCATATTTTTGTTATGAACTTTAGATTCCCCATCGATGCAATTAGCGGGTGCTTGTTTAATTTGGAAAGTAAATTTTTTAAATAATTTTTTTAAGCTTGATAAATAAATGAAGCATATGATGCGTATTTAAGTCAACAACATATAGAAAAATATGCTTGCTCAACACACATCTAAGATATTCAATGTGGCCCACGTTACCCCACTATCCCCTACAGAGTTTTCCGGTTAATGATTAAAAAAAAAATTGAGTCAGAATGTTTTTTTGGGCCCAACAATTTATAGATGACGAAAAAATTTAAATTTTTTTTTGTAAATGTTGAACGTTTGCACTAGCTCTAGTGTAGGTATCTTCTTAACTGAAATTTTTTTTCGGGAAATGCATATAGTTACTTTTTGTTATGAAAAAGTGGTTTATTTTATTGATAATTTTCACTTATGCTTACAAAAAATTAAAAAAGTTCTCTGCACTCGGCCTCTAAATACATTAATCCTATCTCATCTATTTTAAAGGCGGGCTCTTGTTCAGTTCATGTTTCTGTTAATTTCTATCGGATTTTTGTGTTGTTCAAAAAATTGAAGGCACTCGATACATCTTCAGTTAAGTGCCACCGACCATGGTCTTGAGGATAGCGTTCAAGTCTGCGACTGATCACACGATGAAATTGATGGCAGGATCGTTCTACGGGTGTCGTAGTATTCGTCGAAGGATGGTTCCTTTATGAGATTTTTCTTTTGGTGAAGGTGAAAAGCGGCGACATAATTGGTGGGTCATCTTCATTCATTAGCGGTTTCTCGGAAGTACTAATGGACACTGACTCCCATGCGTTCAAATGTGAGGCTATTCTTACACATTTCCTATAGATCACTTTTTCCCAGTTTATGGAGTAATCCATCTCCGTTGCGTGGGCGGCTACGCTGGATTCATTGATCCTGTTGTTGTCTACAGCATTCCTATGTTCGTTGAGTCGAACTTTAAATTTGCGACGAGTTCGGCCAATGTTAAGGGCTGGGCGACTCTCACAGGGAATTTCATAGATTCCAGATCTCTCATCTTGCGGAATCTTATCCTTCAAGGAGACCAACCGATCCTTAAGGGTGTTGCCGCTCTTGTATGCTGTTTTCAGACCGTGTTGAGAAAGGATTTTTGTTATCCCATTAGTTAGTTTAGGGTGGAACGGCAGGCTAACTCTGTAGGGCTCTTCTCTGGCCTGAAAGTGGTTGCATCACTTCGGTACCTTTTTCGGGCATGTTTTCGGAGAATTTTGAGGACAAATTCGTTGTCAAAACCATTCAAAAAACCTACTTCAAGGATTTTATGCTTTTCCTCTTCAAATTCTGCCTTTTCCATGGGGATATTGTACAGGCGTCGGTGCTCCGCACACAGGGGTAAGTGCATCTAATAAGCGATCAAAATTATTTGCGGACAAACGGTAAATGGTAGACATTTGATGTCTTCGCAACATTTTTACATTTTTTGATGATCTATCAAATTCTTGAAAGAAAAAAGTTATTTTTGCACCTGGAAGGGAGATAAAAAAATTATTTCTTGAAATAATTAGTTTAGAGACTTGATGTCTTCACAAAAGTTGTAGATCTTATTATTTTAAGCAACTTTGTTGAAGACACCATCAAGATCGTATGAAAATCTTAAAAGTGACGAGCATTTTAACAAGTAATTTTGAGTTTTTATTTAATATCTTTTTAGTATACGATTTACAAATTTGGTATATTTGAGAAAGTTGTTCAAATGGTTGAAACACACAATTTTGTGGAACATTTTAAATACATATTTCAACTAAGAAAGGAGATATACTACAAAATATCCAAAATGTTGCCTTTTTTCAGTAAGTTATAACTTAAGAGTTCGGACGAGTTCGTATAATTTTTTGAGTGGGCTTTGTTTGTCAAGTTATTGGCTTTCCATTGGTATATAAAATTAACATTAGTTTTGGATAGATTTTTAGCAAACTAGCAATCAATAATGCGCTTTTTCCTCTAGAAACATTTAAAATTCGAAGCAAAAAACCCTCCATTTTTCTTGTTTTTAGAGGAAAAAGCTCATTTCCCTACTAAAAAGGACATCACTTTTCACCGCTAGGCCGATCAATTAAATCTACACTTTTAATTGTTTTCTCTGTTTTCGATATGAATCAAAACTTACCTTCTAAGCGCATTGGATTGTAAAGTTTTATGTTAATCTTCCCATTTTTTTTTCAAACGTCCGCAAAGAGTCATACCATTATTACATATGCATCAGTATTATAAACATATTTTTTGAACAACAATTGCTGCTTTAATTAACTCAGAATCCAAATAGTTTTGATTTTTCAAATCATTTATATGGTTTTGATTGGATTGAAAATATAGTTTCTCTGTTAACTAAATTTATTTACTTATTGGTTGATTTCCTTCAAGCTGCGGTCTAAGTGTGATTCCATTATATAATTCATAACATCCTTTTTTCATATTAGAGTAGAAGTAAAGGTTACTAGGCATTGGGTATTTATTTTAACAATTAATATAAAAAAAATCTAATTGAGTTTCTCGAATTGAACAATATCTCTCATTTCGATTTTTTTTATGTAGGTTGTATTGATTATTTAACATCTCAAACCATGCTTAATTCATTACTTGCTAAGTTTTTTTTTTTAGTTTTTAGTTTATTTTCTTTGTCTTTTTTCTTTACTATTTATAGCATCTACGCAAGCTTCTTAAGTTTCTTGCTATCATTTGTTTAAAACTGTCCAGTATTAGAGCTGTTTCAATACCTTAATTACTGTGAGCTGTAATTCCTGTTTGTTCATTCCATTGCTTTCCAGGTCAAAGCGAATCGGTAGAGATTTTTCATAATCTGATTGTTTTTCCGCCCAACGTCAGATCAACCGTGGTTATCTCTAGGAAATTTCTGTTATCGGTCCCTACCGACATACCGGATTCCCATTCAACGCGGGCATTAATCGGTAAATTGATCCGGAAAATTGCAATCTCATGCAAATCGATTCCCATTCAATGGCCTGTAAGGGTGGCCAAAGGGAAGCGCCCCTTTTTCGATGGAAACGAGCAAGGATGGAAGGAAATCCTGCCGGCAGACTGGCTGGAAGAAATTTGCATATGAGGAATTGATTTTATGCAAATCAACTTTAAAGTGCTCCACCAGTGTGTGCCTCGACAGCAAGTTCCGGGGCTTGAGAAGACTGAGACTGAGCCCTAAGTGTGATTTGGTGTGGGCAAAAGTTAACTTTTTCGTTGCCCCATCATTGTACCTACCAGCAAGTAAGTATTTGAGGAGCACGCGGTGTTGAAAATTTGGTTAATATTTGCTCTTGACGTGAAGTCTCCCGATGGTGGGTGACATCAAAGACTCGAGAAAAGCTGAAACTGGGAAAATTCAATCAACACGCTCATGTTCGAAGGAATGAACTGACAGACTGGATAAGCGTGTGAATTTCCAATCACCACGCACTTTACAGCAGAAGATCGATGAAAGCTTCTGATGGAAAATCTCCGGAAAAATTGAAGCCGTTCCAGCGAGACAGCTTTAAAGGATTTATAGGAACAGACACTTTGAAGAAAAATTCCCATGTCAATGAGAAGGAATTTCAATAAGAGCTCAACAAGTTCGAATAAGCTGCCGGAAAAAAGTTTGTGATCATCCCCACGAAAACGTGAAAATTTTGATCGGTAATATTTCAGCCATTTTATGGCATATTGCAGTTCTTTAGATCTCATTCAAATAATCGTGACAAAAACCCTTTTTGTATGTTTTTGACCGAAGTAAATGATAAGTTTATATTACTTTAACTTAGCTTGTAGTTGGAACATTTTTCAAAAACTGCACTTAAGACTCAAACCCGATCATCTCAGGGTGGGGCGGACCAAATTTCAAAATTCGAGTTGCATTCGATTCCCTTTTTCATACTTTTCATAACACATTTGTTTAATTCCGTGCAAAAAAATTGCAATGTAGGGGAACTGAGGGTAAGAAGAATCTTTCATTACTCGTAAATGAAGAATGCAATCCAATAAATTTGACAACAGTTTTGAAAAGGGGACTGTTCTTCATCACTAGAAACATACAAACAGGAACAGTTATATCAATTATAAACGTCTTAATCGTTAAATTTTGAAAGGCTTTCTAAAGTATGATTTCCATTTCGTTTGGGGCAAAGTGCGCCGTTTAACGACTAATAAGTGTTAATTAATTCAAGGGCCTCCGAAAGTGTTTGCCAGTAGGTAAAAACACTTCTATTCTACTTCACAGATGGAAAAATGTATTGCTACGCGCAGTGCTGCCAGATATACTGACGTTTTTGTGTATAGTTAATTAAATCTATATTAAATTTAGGAATTTTAAATATATTCATTCATATTCAAGTTATGTTTTCCAATTCAACATATAAACAACCTTATAATTATTATGATGAAAATTGCATATAAATTTAAACAAATATGAGACATGCTTGAAGATAAACGGACATGGCGCGTTTTGCCCTGCCTAGACATGTTTATAAAAAGTCGTTTAAAGTAACAGCAAAAATAATTGAATATGGAAATTATTCATTGTGTGATGATTGTCAAGACCAATGTTCATCATTGAAACAGATGCCAGGTAAATGTTTTGCTGATAGATGCTGCAAATCCTTACGAGAAAAGTTGCAAAATTGCAAGAAAAGCTCCCAAAAAATTTTGTTTTCGTTTTTCGTCAAATTTACGCAAAATAGAAAACCTTGAAGGTCCACATATGTTTATAAACGCATAAAAATGTAAATAGAACAAATTGGCATTTTCAGAAAAGTTGAACAATGTTTATTCAGAGAAATTCTGATGGTGGTGCATCTTATCCCAACTGCGCATTTCATACCCTTCTTCTTCTCTCTACTTGAACTGCATCGCAGTTCGGGTTGAAAGGGCCAGTGGCTTAGACTATATGCCCTCATTTTATACCCAGTTCCCCTACAAACTAAATAAAACAGCTTCTCAAGTCCAAAACCCCCCATGAAGATTTTTTGTTTCCAAGTAAAATTTCTAGTTCAAGAAATTAATTTACCGTAGATTTTAAACGTGAAACTACTTGATCCCTAAATGTGTTTGAAAATTAGTGTATACAAACATGTGAGAAAATAAGGTCACCTCCGGCGGTATTCAGCCATGTAAATAACACTCTCGGCCTTAGACATTCATTCTACGACAATGTATGACGTTTACGAATTGAAACTTGTTTCGAATTGTCAGTTTCGATCTGCAATTTAATAAACCACTTGTATTGAAACTCAAATCTTGCCTCACAAAAACCCTTTCTTGCCTATTAAATTGGTTTTTTTAAGAAGTGTATATGTCTTCATTTCATGACTTATCACTTTGATAATTAAAAATAATCGTTTTTATCATTACAAATTTTATGCTGATATGGAATATTCTTCAAGAATTCGAGATTCAATTTCAGCCTCAATTTTGTTTTGTTTTTGTTGTTCTTTTAAATGCTCAATTCAGCATTCAAAAGGGTTTGATAAATTACACAAGGCCACACAATTTTCATTTTTCGAGGTGCAAAGAATTTAAAAGCATATATTTATTAATTTTGGCGCCCTTAAGCTTTTGAAAATAAGTAAGAATTATTTTAAAAATTCTGCAATTTTTTGACAATACCTTGAAACATTGAAAAAAAAAAAACATAAAATAAACTTTTTCATCAACTTATCCCAAGACCGCAAATAATTTTGACTGCTACAAAAAAAGTTATAGAAGTTTTCTATTGGTTTGCTTTTCCCAATTCTGTTGAATAATAACACTAGTTTACAAAATTTAAAAAAAATCGTAAACTTGAATGACTGACTAATATTTTTAATGTAAAATCAGACGCTGAATCCGAAAATGAAATTCAAAAAAATCTCAGTAGAACCGATTTTGAGTTATGCTCTAAATATGAAATTTTGGAAAAATAAGAAAAGTTCTTGTACTTTGATGGAAATACCTCGGACGGCACAACAGTAATTCGAAATCCCTCTTTTGCATATTGAAGGTGAATAAATTGTCTATCGATCATCTGAACACTGTTTTTGCGTATGATCAACAGTATTATTGATATTAGTGACTTAATGATAGAAAAAATAATAAAAAAACGCATTTTTATAGAGAAAAAATTGTTTCAGCGAAAGTTTTAGACTCGATGGTAACATTAAAAAATCCATAACTTTCCTGTTTCAAAAACCCAATCGAGTTACAGTCTTCGGGTGAAATATTTGTCTCAATTTAGGCTTTAATAAAATCAACCATAAAAAACAATCGGTTAGTGATGAAAAAAGTTATTGATGAAAAACAACTATTTTTCGTTCCTCCCGGGCAAAATACCTTAAAATTTTATTCACGTTGAGACTCAAGCAACCCCTCCGTATGGTTAGATCTTCCTGAAATTTGGCATGTGACGTTTTGGTAAGCTAATAAATAATTATGACTTGGAGCGAGTGAGATTTATCATGTTTCATTCTTCCTATACTATGATAAGTGTACTGCGGTTCGTTATATTATTAAAAACTACAAAAAATACTGTTATGGTAAAGTTGCCATAACTTCTTCAATTTTCAACCGATTTTGATAAATAACAACTTGAAATCTTTGTTTTGAATTGACATTCAAGCGCAGGAGAAAATCAGATTTTTTAATGTTACCATCGAGTCTAAAACTTTCGCTGAAACAATTTTTTCTCTAAAAAAATGCGTTTTTTATTATTTTTTCTATCATTAAGTCACTCATATCAATAATACTGTTGATCATACGCAAAAACAGTGTTCATATTATCGATAGACAATTTATTCACCTTCAATATGCAAAAGAGGGATTTCGAATTACTGTTGTGTCGTCCGAGATATTTCCATCTAAGTACAAGAACTTTTCTTATTTTTCCAAAATTTCATATTTGGAGCATAACTCAAAAACGGTTCTACTGAGATTTTTTTGAATTTCATTTTCGGATTCAGCGCCCAATTTTACATTAAAAATGACCTTCAGTTTACTAAGTTCAAAAATGCTGTAAACTAGTGTAATTTTTAATGAATTTTTAAAGAAGTTTCAACTAAATTTAATTTAATATATTTTCAACGCAAAAATCAAATCGTTTTGCAAATTTTAACAAATTTGTCTAATGAAATAAAACCTTTGTTTTTAACTTTCTCTGTAATGTTAAAAATATTTGTCGTTCAAAATTTATAAAAACTGTGGAATTTATTTTTCTTATCTTTCATCATCTTCATCATCAAAACATTATTCATAAAAAGAATGAATTCAAAATCAGTTTTTTTTTCTTTTATGTAGATTTTTTAGTTAATCAGTTGTCAATGATTGATTTCACTAAAAACTGATTCATTTTTAAACTAATAAACTACGTAGACTAAACCTGACAAATTATTCGAGGCCAGGACGCCAAAAATACTAAATCCATCATTTAATCATAGACATCAAAATGTTAAAACGTTTTTTTTGTGGAAAAATTCTATCAAAAATGTTAAAAATTTATCTTTTTTATCTTCATATCATATTTTCAATAATGATTACTTTAATTACCGTGATTTTCGTTTGTTCATTCAATTTATCAACCCATCGGTTAAAGGTTTGATCTTTAAGTTAGAGTATTTAAGGTTTGTGAAAATTATAGGCGGGTGGAAACTTAGAAGAAATGAACAGATATTTATAATGAGCGACTCGAAATTGATAAGAAGCATTTTCTTCACACGTCATCAATTTCTTTCTCATGCAAAAAGTTTATATTTTCATAATTTTGAATTTATTTTACAAAAAGACTATGTTCATCGGACATAAATTGAACTACCATTTTATTTTAATTTTCAAATAAATTGACCAACTTCTATTGTATAGTTTATTTTTAATCTTCAAATAAATTTATCGAATTTTATAGTCAAACCAATACAATTTATTGAAATTCTTTTAATTCTTTTGTTTTTATTTTTCAAATATGAATTTTTATATTTTGGATTTACATAGAAGTTAATGTTTCCACAACACATAAATCTAAACTAAGCTTGAAAATATATAATCGTTTCATTAATACATTAAATCATTTTTTTTTCAAATCGATCATGATTTTTTAATGAATCTATGGAAAGATCAAAAAATGATTCGAGGTAGCAAGCTTAATTTTAATGTGCAATATAAACCAAATTCGTATTTGCTTTATGATTTCAATATTTACGATAAATCTTCAATTTCTTATTTAAATTTTTATGAGTATCGTATTTATTGTAGAAATTACCCATTTCCCAATCTTGTCAGTGATGATGAATTGATGAATGTTTTATTTAAAATATGTAAAATTATTATTGTGAACGCCTGTTATTATGATAACTGGAAGAATTTGAATATGAAAAAAATTGGTTTTATCTCTGACTTTGATCACTGAAGCTCTTGATATAAAATGAAGTATTTCCTTTTTTATCAAATCAAATTCAATCATTATTTATGCGCTTTAAATAAAATCATTGAAGTTTTAAATGGATATTTTTTCCTAATCGAAAATTCACTTTTCAAATCGTGATCGAATATAATTTTAAATTTATGAGGATGAAATATTTTTTTTTAAATTAGCTGTTTTATTTTAAGTATTCTTTTTCTTTGTTCTTATTGTAATGTCCAAAGCTTTCAATTCTGGTTCATTCGAAATTTTAATTTGCATTCGTTTTCTCGTGTTCCAAAAAAATTGACTTGAAATCTCTTAATCAGAATAAAGATCATCATTTTGAATTATTTAATGGCAATGAGTAAGAAAATGGTTTTAAAAATCAATTTCCATTTTTTTGTGCAGTTTTTGTACTGTTATTATTGCTTACAAAATTTGAATTTCAACCCCCCCTCCCCCCGCCCCCTTCATGGACGGGTCCTTCACACGGGCCTGCCGGAAGCTATCAGGCTTTTCCAGAGAAATAATTTCATACATGTCGGGAATTCCCGGAAATGAAACTATTATTCTCGGGAATCGAGTATTCCCGAATTTCTCAAATTCCCGGGAATTCCCGGGACGAACACTATGGTCTATACGTTTGAAACGTAGGAAATCACACCATTTTCTATTTCATTTTCCTTTTTAGAAAAGAAGTTATTTAGCGAAGGAAAAAATTGGCACATAATACCCTACTCTCCCTTATGTTTATTTTAAAAACAATTAAAAAACTATAAAAAAATACTATTTTAAAGTGTGTATCTTATAATCAGCTTCTACTTTTTCTATATATTTTGTTGAGGGGAAGTGTGGTGGATCGCTAAAAAAAATGATAACTTTAGGTGAAACGCGAAATGTTTAATGAAAATTTTATGCTATTTATACAAAATAAATCAAGCATTGTAAGCTTTTATATATAAACAAACTCAACATAAAGCATAAGTTTTAATATTCATGCAACCAACTTCTCAGCAAACATAAAATTGCATTAGAATCGCTAACTAAACGATCCTAAAAATCGTTACTTAAAGTCGGCTTAAATCGGATATGTTAAAAAGTCCGCCAAGTTTGCAAATGTGTTCTCACGCGCGATATTCATGTGAGAAAACAACCTTGTTGTTCTCTCTGCGATAAGCAGTGGAACCAGATTGCTAAAAATCAGATGGTTTATTTGGGAAAATTGTCCAATGAGTAAAGCAGCTAATATCGTCACTGGCAACGGTTTGCATGCATTGAGAGCAAAATTTGCGCTCTCCCGCATACTTTCAGAATGTACGATTAAGGTGTTGAATGTCGTCCAATTTGTATAATTTGATCGATTAAGCCAGAAGTTTAAAATATACATGTTTATTGCTTCCACTTTGGTAGGTAAACACTGTTTTTTTCGTGATTTATGCAATGATTCTATGATGTATAACAAAGTTTGTTGCGAAATATATCTACGAAATTGTTTGCTGAGTTCGGGAATTTCTTTGCCCGTACTTAAATTTCACAAAAATGTTCATGTGTAATTGAAAAATATTCAATTTTACCAAATACGGCTCAAAACCCATTTTGTTAGCTATAGAAAAAATAGCAGATATTGAAAAAAAAAAATCAATTTCTTATTTTTATCATCTTTTTCGAACCACTAAACCAGTGAGGCACATACATAGTAAAAATGTATCCAGGTTGCCTCTACGTTGGCTAAAGTAGTAGGCCGAAACGTCAAAAGAATTGTTTTTATTTGAATTCAAATTCACCCAAAAGCATCTGGATAGATAATCAAAGGACTCTAGTTCGATTTCTGTTTTTCATCACAGAATCTGTGTCACAGAACACAGAATTTTGAAAATATTCACAGATTTCACAGAATTTTTAAATTTAGGACGTTTTTTTTTTCAAAATTCAATTTTTTAAGTCGACATAAATTTAGGATAATTATCTGTGAGTTGAAAAGTATGATAATATTGGTAATGTTAATTGATTTTTCTTAAGTTAAAGTGTAAAAAGTCGCAATTTGACATGACTTTTGATTGAAATTTAGGAAAAAACCATCACAGAAATCCATCACTGAACTTTGGGTAAAATCACAGAAAGTCAGAATTTTATTTCGTCAAAGCACAGAATTTTTTTCGGCAACCTTGGTTGCAATGCGTGCATTATATATCAAAATGATTTCTATATCAAGATGATTTAACGATCATAAGAGGTTTTTTTCCGGTCCTCAAAAATCATAATATTTTCGTTACGTGAAAATCTAGTTGGTTTATTTTTCAATATTTCTATAAATATTGTAAATATGTTTCTATATTCTGTACACTTTCGTACTGAAGTATTTTGAAAATGAAAAGTATATGATCTGATGTTAGAACTTCTACCTAGCGCTAACCTAGAGTTTCTCGACGCTCCCGGAAATATGGAAACCATTTTAAAAACTACTGGTAAGGGATTATCAAATAAACACAATTATCACAGTTTATGTGATTCCAGAGTATAGACAATGTGATAAATATTGTGCAATATAAGGAATTTACAGGTTTTTCGCATTCTCTTGTTTCGAGTTCATAAAGTTCTTCTAAGCCAACGGCATACATAACATATGTTCTGTGGGTTGGTGGTTTTAACATTTGTAAGATCCTAGCTATCATATCCTCGAAAGGAATCTCTTCGAGGAAACATTTAGTTTCATGGAGATCATGTATGTGTTTATGTTCGTTTAAAAAAAATGATGTTGAAACAGATCTGGAGGTACACTTTTTTCCAAATCGTATATAAAAAGACTACGATTATACAACTACAACTCTTAGAACATAGATTTAAATTAAGTAATTCTGGAATAAGCTTCGCAGACCTCGTATGCTTTAAAGTTTATGATAGTTTATGTTTTTAATTATTTTTTTTTACTCTTCCAGATCGACAAGATTACCCGTACTCGTGGGCTGTCTACCTGATGTTTCACATGCACTTCACCCAAATCCTGCACACGATATCCATCCTCTTGACAGTGATGCTGGCGGTTTGGCGGTACATTGCCATCAAGTAAGTATATCTTCCTAATTGAGAGTTGAGGTTGCTTTCTCTCATTATAGCAGGTGTGGTTGAAACTCTATTACCAGTTTTACTCAGAATAATTACTGATCCAGGATATTTATTCAAGTCAAAACTGTCAACTCTTCAATTTGTTTTAAAATATTCACTTTTCCTAAAAAATATTTGGAAAACGTAGTCGATATTCTCGAAGTATAAGGAAAATCACACTTTTAAGAAACCTACTGTATAACATAACCATCTTAAACGGTGTTGTTATTGACGCGAGTGTGCTATAATAAGAGCGAGTTCCCAGCAGCTGTATGTGACAGGTTAATTTTCTATCCAATTATCGGCACCTTTGGCAGCGCATAAATGAAGCGCAATAATTAATCATTTCCGACACTTGGGTGATAGTGACGCGCTTGATGGATATTCATGAGCTATTTACTCGGCTCAGTTTCATGCCTGATGAATGAAACGATGAAATGCATCTTTTCTTCCGGCGGCGACAGGAAGTAAAGTCTGCTTCATTTAATATTGGAACAAATTCTTTTGCTCATTGTGGCGCTCCTAGTGGACGGATTTGGAAACTTTTTTCACCCACGTGTCGGGAAATTCATTACCTTTCACCATGTATTTATGTCATAACACCAAACGATAGCATTTTGTAAACAACCGCCATGGAAACCGAACGGAGAGATCAAATTGTGCACAGTTTTCTTGAAAATCCATTGTTGTCGGCATCGAAGCTAGCTAAACAGCTTAAAATGCCCAGAAATACCGTATGGCGTGTTATCAAGCAGTACAAGGAAACATTGACGACGGCTCGGAAGCCGCATTCGAAGCGTCGGAGTGGAACTGTCGACCGGAAACTGCGTGGGAAAGTCATCAAGGCCGTCAAGAGGAATCCCAATCTTTCAGACCGCGATTTGGCCAATAAGTTCCAGGCCGCTCACAGTACGGTGCGACGAATTCGTCTCCGGGAAGGAATAAGGTCATTCCGAGCCAGCAAAAAGCCAAATCGGACGCTGAAGCAGAACAATGTGGCCAGAATCCGTGCTCGAAAGCTGTACGACCAAGTGCTGACCAAGTTCGACGGATGTAAAGTCTGCTTCATTTAATATTGGAACACAAACAATTACGTGTAGTTCAGTCATTTATTAACGAATTCATAATTTGTTTTTCATACAAATGTAGCATTTTCTTTACTCTTTCATAAAAAAAAATTAAAAAATTATTCATTGCTGTTTCGAAGAAATTCTCGTACTCGTACTCGTAAGAAAACTGTGCACAATTTGATCTCTCCGTTCGGCTTCCATGGCGGTTGTTTACAAAATGCTATCGTTTAGTGTTATGACATAAATACATGGTGAAAGGTAATGAATTTCCCGACACGTGGGTGAAAAAAGTTTCCAAATCCGTCCACTTGGAGCGCCACAATGAGCAAAAGAATTTGTTCCAATATTAAATGAAGCAGACTTTAACACTTCGTGTAGAACATAGGTGTTACCTCATTGACAGGAACGATAATTTAGGATCTGTGTAGATGTTACTCCTTTGAACTTTGTATGGTCATTAAGTAGATAGTTTCTAATTAAAGCCTCTTCAACCAATCTTGTATCTTGTATACTTATCAAATCTGATTTGCCTTTTTTTCTACAATAGTTACTGAAAGGGACAAAAATCTAATTTTTCTACAATAGACTTTTTTTTACAACAGTTTTTTTTGCCATAATATTACCTAACTAAAGTATGGAAAAGTTAGCTACGCTTTAAATGATTTTTATATGCATTTTGTTCAACTCAGCTTCGTTAGCGCGCAACTTGATTTAGTTTGTGTATTTTGTGAAAAAAATTAAATACAAGGAAACACATTTAAATTACCATTAAACACATGGGTCTCATGAGATTAACAAAATAGCGCATGAAAATCGCAAGAAGGATTCTTGAGGTATTGAAAATGTGCCATGATTGCCAGATTGCCCCCGTTTGTATTTGAGTTTGCCCGGATATTTAACTCAAAATTGCTATAAGATTTTTATCGTCGTATACTTATGACTCGACTCCTTTTCTTACGGCGGCGACAGAAGTAACACTTCGTGTAGAGCAAAGGCGTGACAATTCATGGGAGCTTTTCATCAACATGCCATCTAGCCTAAAATTTCAACACCTATCAAGCTTTCTTCTATTGGCGCACTAATGCCTGTCTATCCACCTTTTTTTCATATCCTCTAAACATAAATTTTTCTACAGAATTTCATGGCCCGAATTTCATTGAAAAAGCCGAATTTGGCCCGGATTTATTCACTTTATTTGCCAAATTCAACACCAAAATATAAATAATATTAAAAAACTTTTTTGAGCAAGTTTTATTAAACTGATCATGAAATGATTTTTGGAAGCCTTAAATAGGGGAGAGTGGGGAAACGTGGGCAACTCTGAATATCTCAGATGTGTGTTGAGATAAAAAAAATCAATCCAACTGTCATCGTCGTCGTTTTGCGCAAGCATATTTTTCTATATGCTGTTGACTTAAATACGCACCATATGCTTCTTTTTTTTTATCACTAGCTGACCCGGTGTGCGTTGCAACACCTTCCAAAAATGAATGAAATTTCAAAAAAATAATTAAGTTTTGTTTTTTTTTTTGAAGATATCATAAGTGCTCGGTTCATGCCAAAAACTTGAATAGAAGCCCCCCTTTCCTCCTCCCATCCGCAAATGCTGGAAGGGGGTAGGGATCCCATTTTTACGTAATCAAAAACTCTCATATCAAATTTGGTTATATTGGTTGATAAGTTTTAAGCCATACATCAAAATTTATATGGAACTCCGAGTTTTTTTCCCTCCCCTCTCAAAACTGCAAGGGAGAAGGGTCTGTGAAATTCCGTAGAAACATATCTTGTACTCATATACTTTCCCATTTCAAATTTGATTTTTTTATTTGATTACTTCTATACCAAAAAAAAATGTGATGGATCCCCTATCCATTTCCTTTGTACTCACTGGGAAAATATGGTGAACCATTTCTCATACCCAAATGATTTCCCATGTCATATTTGGTTCCATTTCTTTGATAAGTTCTTGGTTTATGCAAAACAATCTTATGTGAGCTCCCCTCTTCCCTAAATTTATCCCAAATTGAAGTAGAAAGGAACCTCGAATAAGTATTTAACCATTTATCGTATCCAAATGCCCTATAGCATGTCAAATTTGTTTCCAATTGCTCGATTAGTTCTCGAGTTATGCGAAAAATTGTAACGGAGCCCCCTTCTCTCTTTCCTATCACTCCACTGAAAGGAGACAGTAGTACCAACTATTCATAGTACTATTCCTCTTAACTAATTAAATACCCTACCAAGCGCAATTTGATCTCATTTGCTGAATAAGTTCTCAAGTGTATGAGTGCACCCTCACACCTTAAAATTTCCCCACAGGAAGAACAGACGGTGCTCAAAATATCACAGAAACATTTCTTATTCAAATACCTTCCCATTCCAAATTTAGATCCATATGCTTTAAAAGTTTTCCAATTATGCTGGAAAATGTGAAGGAGCCCCCTCCACCCTTTCTATTTCTCCTCAAAAAGAAGAGAAGGGTATCAAATATTCACGTGCATGAGAGAGGGAGGGATCTCGATCCATGATAGGAACCTTCCCCTGCATTCAATACCCCCACCTGCCAACTTTCACGCAAATCAGTTCAGAAGTTTCCGAGTCTATGGGAATATTTAGACAGACAGACGGACTGACAGACAGACAGACAAGCAGAAATCTATTTTTATATATAGATGCTAAAAAAATTAAAAAAATTTACTTGCGTAATTAAATAAGCACCCGCTAATTGCATCGATGGGGAGCCTAAAGTTCATAACAAAAATATGCTCATGCGCTTATGATCTTAGTTTTGTCATGTTCTTTCGCGTGGAAAAGTATTTTTTTTTATGAAACATCAAAGCCACACACACGCAACCAATTTGCGAATCATAGCTTGTGGGGGATCGTGGGCCACACATCTTGGGCCATCTATATTGTTATGTTTTATTACACATTCAGAACTTAAAATACGTTTTTCCTATCTGTTAAGTTTTCTTATGCCAACTGAAAAGTTATGAAAAATATTTTGTCCATCCTTTATAAGGAATTTAGCGAACATGTTCGCGGGCCGGGTTTTTGAATCTATTCGATCATACACAACTCTCTGTTTTATTTTATCATCTGAAATTGCTCAAAAATAAATAAATGAATTATGAAACTACAGTTTTAAGCCAACTAATGAATTTTGCATGTTATTTGGTCAATTTTATTTAGTGGCCCGCAATTCCCCACCATTTTTCTAAATCCAAAAAAAAATATTGCTTTTTTTAAAACAGCCAGAACTTAGAGAAAACAACTTATTGAAAATTTAGAAAATTGCCTAATTATATCCTTAAAATGTAGAAAACCATTTCATTTTTTATTTCCATTTTATCTTTTATAATAAAGAAGTTATGGAACAAAAAAAAACTGATCCATGATTCCCCACTCTCCCATACGATTCAAAATTTGCTTATGAGTTTTGAGGAAAAAAAAATTTGTACAAATATTATTTTGACTGAATTTGCCCGGATATCGCCCGGATTTTCGGTCGACAATTTTTAATCAAATGGCTGGATTTTGGCAGGTTTTTCCATCAAATAGCACGGACTTTTCCGGCCTGGATATGTAACTGAAGGTAGCAAATAAATTTTCTTCAACGGGATATTACCTCCAATGTAAAACAAATTAATGTGTGTAATTACCTACAATTTATGAAATAACACACGATACAATTCTGATTCAAGATCCTTATATGCCGATCCGGATCATGATTGTTATCTCGATCTTAGTACTGAATGCGATCATGGATCCTGATGCCGGATTCAGATTTTGAATCCTTATCGTGGACCCTACCTTGATCGATCATTTACATTCTGGACCATGAACATGATTCTGATTCATAACCTGGTCTCAGATCCCTATCCAATTTCTGTTCCCTGATCTTGGATCCTGGTTAATTGATTATGGTTTTCAATCAAGGATCCCGATTCTGGATCAAAATCCTCATCCTGACGCTGATCCTGGACTCTGATCGCGGATTTTTAGTCCTGCTTAATCATAAATCTTTATAATTGATACTGATTTTGGACCTTGCATCGGGTGCTGATTTGGGATTCGATCCTGTTCTCGAACCCGGATCATGGATTCTGTTCTTGGAAGTAGCTCCCGGATTCTGAATACTTGATTATTAAGGTCTTGAATTCCACATGGCAGCAAAATTCACATTTTTCGCAGGTGCAAATCATACAGTGAGCGAAATAAGAATAGCAGCACTATGTGTTTTGCTTGTTGAAATATGAATGATTGAAATTTACGAATATTTTCTTCCACAGTTTGTTCTGAATTGCTTAACGGATAAATCAAGCATAAGTTTACTTTTTTTGGACGTAGCAATTGGCGTTGAGGACCAAAAATGTGACAAAAGGGTGCGAAATAAGAATAGGACCACTTGAGTTTTTCAACAAAAACATGATAATTTTAAAAAAAAATTACTGTGTTAAAGTGAATAATAATGCTTCTACGAATTATTTGAATAGATAACTGCATTTTAAGAAGTTTTCCATAATTCCAAAGGTTTTCAAAGGTATTAACAGGGGGTTTTAAGAGATGCTCCTCTAGCGTTAAGGAATTTGATATTTGAGCTATAAAACTTTACCAAACTGCTTGATTTCTTCATTAACAATCATAAGTATGACGCAAAATAATGAAACATAGATTTGAGGCTGAGTTTGAATCCGAAAAGCAGGTTGGAATTCAAAAATATAAATGTTTTTTTAATAGTCAAACACTATTTCTCTAGTTTTAAGTCATAGATGGCAGCACTATCTTGTCATTTAACCAAATTCATGACCATTTCCGAATATCCGGGATTAATTAGGGAGTGCTGGATGATTTTGGTCAAGAAATAAATACATGTACCGTAGACTGCCTCAAATTTGTATGGGAAATTCAAAACCTGTGAAATGTTGTGCGCTGCAGGCTCAAAT
The DNA here is from genome assembly GCF_029784155.1 of Uranotaenia lowii. Classification (NCBI taxonomy): domain Eukaryota; kingdom Metazoa; phylum Arthropoda; class Insecta; order Diptera; family Culicidae; genus Uranotaenia; species Uranotaenia lowii. The sequence continues at coordinate 121,635,129 of NC_073693.1, read as the reverse complement.
TGATGCTAGGCCTAGAACAAGATCTCATGCCAAATTTGGGCCAGATCGGACCATGGGAAGGGGTCGCTCAACGAGCCTGAAGTTTGTATGGGATTTTAAGACATTTTGTTCGGGAGATACATGAAAATCCAGTTTTTCGTCCATAACTTTGGTTCCCGTCGGCCGATTTCTTTCAAAAACGGGTTTTCTTAAAGCCTGAACTATTACAAATATTTCATCCGAAGACTACATATCAATAAGAGTTAAGATAAAAAAGTTATTAAGCTTCAAAAATGGGGTAACTTTTTTACGGTGGTATTCATCACTGTTAATGAGACGTCGACATGTTCGACCGCCCCGACTCATTAACAGTGATGAATACCATCCTTAAAAAAGTTAACCCATTTTTGAAGCCTTATAACTTTTTTTATCTTAACTCTTATCGATATGCAGTCTTCGGATGAAATATTTGTCATAGTTTAGGCTTTAAGAAAACCCGTTTTTGAAAGAAATCGGCCGACGGGAACTAAAGTAATTGATGAAAAACTGGATTTCCATGTTTCTCCCGAACAAAATGTCTCAAAATCCCATACAAACTTCAGGCTCGTTGAGCGACCCCTTCCCGTGGTTCGATCTAGCCCAAATTAGGCATGAGATCTTGTACTAGGCCCAGGATCAATTTTAGCCTGCAGCGTTTAACTTTTTCAAAAGTTGGGTCATTTGGGGCAGTCTAATGTACCGTGTAAACGCTTTGGAAATTCTAAGATCACTAAGTCCAAAAAAAAATAGAATTGCATCAAAGCCACTAAAAGTGAATTCTTTGGACCGATTATCAGAATAAAGTTATACTTTGCGATGAAGCTTGATGGACCAGACGGCTAGCAGTATTATTGGTATGATTTGTAATTGAATCGGAAGTTGAGATGAGCAGGAATTTTGGCGGTTGTACATTTTTGTGCTGGTGATTCGTTTGCAAATCCGGAAAAGCTTTCTACATAGTGAATTTCCACAAAATTGTGATGGGAAAATATTTCAAAATTATGGATATGGGCCTAAATAAACCTGGAAAATTAATATTGAGACTAAATTTGGTTTTAACTGCAAGATAGTGCTGCCATCTACGACTTGAAACTGGAAAAAGTGTAGTTTATTGAACAAAATCAAATATTTTGATTTACAACCTATTTTTTTCTGATTCAAAATAATTCGGGAATGTTTGTTTCATCATTTCACGTCATTTTAATGAAGAAAGTAAGTAGTTTGGTAAAGAATTACAGCTTAAATATCAAATTCCTGAACGCTGGAGGAGCATCTCTTAAAACCCTGTTTTAAAACCTTTGCAAACCTTTGGAATTCTGGAAAACTCCTTAAAATGCAGTTATCTTTTCAAATAATTCGTAGAAGCATTATTATTCACTTTTACACAGTAAATTTTTAAAAATTATCATGTTTTTGTTGAAAAACTCAAGTGGTTCTATTCTTATTTCGCACCCTTTTTTCACATTTTTGGTCTTCAACGCCAATTGCTACGTCCAAAAAAAGTAAACTTATGCTCAATTTATCCATTAAGTAATTCAGAACAAACTGTGGAAGAAAATTTTCGTAAATTTCATTCATATTTTAACAAGCAAAACACATAGTGGTGCTATTCTTATTTCGCTCACTGTATAACAGCTTTTTTTTATTGATTTGGGGGCGTCGATTCTAAATAAACAATTTTTTTTCTATCAGCTCTGGTATTTCAGAAAACTTTTGAAAATTAGTAAAAATCTTTAAATTTTCTTTCGACTGAGTAAATAAAATAAGAATAAAATACTAAACATAAGTAAAAATCATCGAGACATTTGTGCACTTTATTGAAATGTTTTAAAGTTTTTTAAAAATAAAGTTTTTATGTCAATGGTCCACTTTTCCTAGGACTGTGTGTAATTTATGTTTCCTTTTTGTTAATTTATTGCAATTCTGCAAAATACGAGAATTTTGAAGAAATTTCAAAGAAGTTTTTATTTAAATTGAATCTTAGATACTAATCGTTTTGAAGTCTTTAACAAAGTTGTAAAAGACTTTCTATAGTAATGTAAGAAATAGATGCAACGATATTTAAAAAAAAATTAAATTGAAATGCAAAATAGGGAAACCAACATTGGTTGTTGTGAAATTTAAGTGAGATTGTATTTTTTTTCTTGTTTATGTAACACCGTTGAAAGTTTTTTGGTTAACTAGGATGGCGTAAAAAGAAACAATTTTGACAACACTAACCTCGTTCAAGAATTTTAATTTATACCCCTACAGTATTGACGCAAGATGACCTAAATCCCCGTAAAAATCGTTGAATTCATTAAGCATACCCAAAAATTAATGAAACTTCTAACTCTAAAGCCTTGACTAACTTACTAACTATTTAAGGCTTTGTCACAGATCAGGAGACAAGAAATTTTCTTCTAGGACAGCGTAATTACTGTTCAATTTACTTAACCCCGAGCGTCGGTCGTGAATCAAGAAACAAACAATCTTCTACGAAATGTTCTTCAAGCGCTAATGTAGATTAGCTCATTTATCGTTCTCGAAAATACCGGTCAAAACAAGATGTCTGCCTAAAAATTTGGTGAAGAATAATTCGTTTGAGAATAAAAATTTGTACCCTTATAGTAGTGGTCCCGTAAGACGTTTTTATCTATACGTACAAAAAAGTTGAATTTGTGAAGCATACTCAAAAATTATTAAATATTCTAGGGCTTCTAATAGGTAAAGCTCAGTTGGCAAATCAGTTGCCTCTTGAGTCGATGTCGCGAGTTCGAGTCCAAGAGTAAACATCGAACACAGTTGTACCGGATAAGTTTCTCAATAACTGTTCGTCTACTGCTACGTTGATATAAAGTCGCGAATGACATAAAGATGTTAAAACAACTTTAATCGATACAAAAAAAAATAAAAATTTTTAAGAAAAGTTGTCCAAAGCAATTCGATTGTTCATTTCGAAAAAGGGCCTTGTAACAGGCCAGGTGACAAAACACTAAAATATTTCAGAAATTTTATAAGATTAGGGGATGATTAAATATTGATGAATACTAAAAATGAAATCTTTTCATACAAGGAAAAAATAATTTACAACCAAACCAAACAACGATGAAATAATTAACACTTCGAAGTTCGAACAGCTGTCTGCTACCTGAAGTTTACCTTCTTATCAAAAATATTGGATACATTCGCCAAACAATAGAAAATCTGCAACCTATATTACTCACTCATAGAGACAACCTGTTGAAACCAATACGTTACCAATCCCTCCGATCCAATTCCTAGAAATTTTCATCATAATCAGTTTTCGATTAACGAAACAGTTATTGATGTTTATAAAAGGGATTTAACTTTGTATTCTAAGTTGGTGATTTGTGGACATAGATAATTTTATTGAGGAAATCTTTTCCCAAAAAATATTTTGAAGAGTATTTTTACTTCACGACCCTCTGAAAATGCTGTCCGCGGGATACTCTATATCTGTGCGTAATCAGAGCCTAATTAAATCAACACAATCGAGCTGTGGACGTGCTCGGCCAGTGTCGGTGCTCTCGATTCGTTCATTCATTCATTGACTCGTTTCACCTATACCCTACCCTTTTTCCGATTTTCACGACAGACATCCGCACGGCTCATTGGCAACGTATGCCCAGTCCAACTACGGCCACGCCATCCTGTTCTGCTACATCCTGGCCCCGATCCTCTGCATGCCGACGTACTTTGTCTTCTCCATCCGGCAGACGCGCATCTTCAAGGATGACACCCACGTCATGCTGTACCATTTGGATGCCAACGAGCACACTTCGGTCTACCGGTAAGTATCTAGCAAGTCCTATTGGATTTCGTCTGCTGATGGGTGTCCCCTCAGTGATGGAGAGATATTAGATAAAATGAAAACAAGCACTAACTAAATTATCCGTTTCCCTACGGGTCGTGCTACTTCCAAGAATTTATGGGAAGTATCTATAGTTTCTCGACCCATTAGTACATTTTCAGAAGAAGCGGGTAACAAACTTCCAGACTGAGTTAAATTCCCATGATTAATTTACTGGCAACATAATTGATGACCGGAGTCGATTTCAACCTATTTTATGTCTGTTATTTTCATTTTTTATTTGCTTCAGATTATTCGAATTTATTTATAACATTTTTTATCGAAGTTTTTTTCTCACGATTTCAGCTTGATAAACCTAGATTCTAAAATGACCCTTTCACATTCTTATTTCAGCTACAACTTCTGGATTCATTCGGTGATCATCAAGCTGCTCCCATGTGTGGTACTAACGCTGATCAGCTGCGTGCTGATCCGTGTGCTGTGGAAGGCTAGCCAGCGGAGGCAAAAGCTGAAGCAGGGAACCCACTACGTTACCAAGAACGGATCGACTCCGGCCGATGCGTCTACGCCAAGCCATGCCCTGTCAGCCGCCAGTCACAATAATGTGAGCCACGTGGGGACACCGGCAACGGCCGTTAGCAATGGGAGCAGGTACGGTTCTGATTATTTAGCTTTTGAATTGTTATATCGAAAAACTATTTCTAAAAACATTTTTTAGACAAAAAGCTTTATTTTGAGATGTATCGAATAGTTATCTTTCAACTTATCGGTGAAACTAATATTTGGCCCAATAATGGGTCGAAAATTTTTACGAATACTGATTTTTTTTTAAGATTTCGACAGTATGTAACTCTAAATTAACGGCAAATCAGTCAAATTTGTTGAATGAAAAAAGAAAAAAGAAAATTAAACATAATTTTACAAATTCACTCCCCCACAACACACCCTGACAATAAGCTTTAAGTAAATTAATTCAGAATCGACTATTTATAAGTAACGCTAGAAAATAAGAATCCAACACACACTGTACACTTCCCTAATTGTTAAAATTAACTACACATAACTCACAGGATGCCTGATGAAGGTGCTACTAAGCAAACATTTTTGTAGCTATATTCTTATGCTGTGTCGATATACGTTCCATATAATGGTCCAATGAAAGTTGAAATAACCGCATTTAACTACCAAAGTGGAGGCAATATACTTATCTACATAAATTTCATTTGTTTCTGAAGCGACGAAAACTAAACCAATTTGGCGATTTACGACACCTTATTCGTACCAGTGCTCAAAAAAGTCAAATTCATTTATCACCATACAAACTGAATGAGAAAAAATTACTTTCTTGCCCATCTATTTAGACAGACAGTGAAAAATTATCAGGTTGGCCTAGACTAAAGAGCCTGTAATAAAAACAAAAGAGACGCAATCTGATCCTTTTAAAAATCAATCATATAGCAACCCCGCTTTCATATGAGCGCAGCACTGCTTTGCTTCAAACTTCACATGACATCAATTTTGGTTACCTTTATTTTTTTTCGGAAGTGGTTTTTGGTCTAGTCTGCTGTTTAAACTAAGCTGTTTTTTGTTATTGTCATCAATAGATAAAAGTGCAATCATGGAGTGTTTGGAAAAAATTGTTCTAACAAAACCTGCCCCGGATTTCAAAATATATTTCTCTTCCTGTTCCCGGCTGATCCAAAAAAAAAAACGGGAGAAATTGCTCGCATTCTGCCATCTTTCGGGGGATTCTGTACTGGAATCCGTAACTTGGTAAACTTTCCCTTCCGACTCCGCTGATCCGTCAACATCTTGTGCATATTTATAATTAAAAAAAATCATAACTTACCAATTAAGTACCAAGAAATAAGCCCTTGAGAATCTAGCTTGTAATCGAAATAGAGCATTCAAAAACTGTGTTTTGATTACTCTTTGTTTACAGATATGAATAATAATGCTTTTGCTACCGCCGCTTTCGCAATTCCAAATTTTCCAGTTTGACAAGTCTTTTGCTCGATTGAAATGACACTGACAGAAAATCGAAAATTCCAATCGTGACATTTCGTCTCTTTTGTTTATAGAGGCTCGTTAGCCTAGACCAATTCCATGATGATCGTGAATATTTATGTTTTGTTCCTTCATTCGCTCCACAGTCAGTCATTTCACAAATTCGTGACATTATGAAAAATGTGAATGGATTTTAATTCTTAGGTTTTCAAAATATTTTTAGTAGATCAACAATATGAAGAATTAGGAATAGAACACAAACACTAGAAAATTCTTTAAATTTGTTTTCAACTTTCATAAAAAGCTATTACACGTTTTAGAATGTCCTTATCTTTCTACATGCTCTCAGACGGTTTCTGAATAATCCCCCCATCTGAAAAACATAATATAAACAACTCCATGCATTTCTCAGCTCGAAGTCTTTTTTGCCTGGAACAACTTTTGTTCCAAATATAAATATAAACAGCAAAACTATTTTTTCCCAGTCAATGCTTCTCACAACAGCTAGCTAACTGACTTCACTGAATTCAGCATTTTCATGACTGAGATTTTTACAAGATCACGGCCACGAAGTTGAAAATGAAGTGACTTTTGATCGACAATCAGTCAGAGATTGCTTTGTGGATGATCAGAGGAAATTAGGTTCAGAGTAAAACGTGTACTGTGATTGAAAAATTATTTCACATTCATGCTAGCATGTCAACAGTTTTGAACACTGATTCGTACCTTTCGGAAGAATACAAGAGTGCGCAAGATTTTGCTCTCATAACCTTCAAATCGTAGCCAGCGACAATATTTTCCAGTTTTTCCATTACTCAATTTTCATCTGTGTTTTTTTGCCATTTGAATGTAGGGGAACATGCCCTATTATGCGCCACCTAAGCGAATCGCTGATTTTCTATGTATTCCACGTACAAATTGTGCTAAAAGAGGGTGCAATCGTTGAAGAAAATTGTTTTCTACAAATGCCTATGATTTTTTATTACTCATATTGCTTTAGTTGCTTCAAAAACTTGATTTTTAAAAACCTTATTCAAAGCCACAGAACAAAACTCTGTTGCAAATACGCGCCGCCGTGTATTCAATACGCGCCTGGCAGCCGAACACACCCGAAAGCAGCCGAAGACCGAAAACACACCAATACTTACAGACACTTTGAATGAAAATAAAATCAAAATGGACTAATCAAAATTTAAAAACAAAAGTAAAAGTAGATTTTTTGGGCTGAATTACCGCTCAAAATAAGGTTTTAGACTTTTTGTTCATTTTCAATGAAAATTGGCCTTTTTGAAAAATTAATGCTATTTTCAGCCTACTACGATTGGCGCATTATAACGAGCGCATGGGCCGTGATAAAACATACCCATAAAAAGCATACCATAGCGAGTTCGGTATATTTTTTTAGCATTAAATCGTAGTTTAGATTCTCCTCTATCGATGTGTCAGAAAATATTGTCTTATTCGTTTTTCTCTGCTTGGTGACACCTTATTGAAAGTGTTTTAAAATTTAGATCGAAATGAAGAAAAACCTAAATTGTGAAATTATCACGACACAGGAGCATTTTAAGGAAAAATTCATACTTGCCATGACCAATCACAGCATTTAGAACAAATTGGTAATATTTTGCAGGCTTAAAATGCTTCAGATTCTTCAAAACAAGGGTGGCGCGTATGGCGTTATATGAACTTTTCCCCTACTAAGTAATGGTTCCAGAGAGAACATGATGATGATTTTCTCACTAGATGCACAGGAGCAAAATAATTTCAAAATTTACAATTATGGCAGTCCATCAGGTCCGATTTAAACTGACTTCAACCATTTTAAACGATCTTTTCACTATGCAGTTGGAATTGCGATTCGCACAGGCGCGGTCCTATGGGGGGGGGGGGGGGTGATCGGGGTGATCTCAAAAGCCCATATTTTTTCTGAATTGAAGATATCAAGACTGTCTAGACAATTATAATTTGAAAGATACATTTAAATTTCAGAATTTATTCGAAAAAAATAATTTCTTATTTTGGAACGTTTTTGAAAAAAATGTGCTTTGATTGTATTTGCCTCGAAGTAGCAAAAATGATCGATATTGATTTATTGATTTTTTAAATTTTAACTAACATACTTTTACGTTTTTAATAGGGGAGAGTGGGGTATCGTGGGCCATGGGGAAACGTGGGCCACTTTTAATATCTCAGATGTGTGTTGAGATAAAAATCTCAAACCAACTGTCATCGTCGTCGCTTTGCGTGAGCATATATTTCTATATGTTGTTGACTGAAATACGCATCATATGCTTCTTTTATTTATCAAGCAAAAAAAAGTTAGAAAAATTTACTTACATAATTAAAAAAACACCCGCTAATTTCATCGATGAGGAACCCAAAGTGCATAACAAAAATATGCTCATACGCTTATGATCTTAGTTTTGTCATGATCATTCACGTGGAAAAGGAATTTTTGATGAAACATCAATAAGTCACACAAACCCATTTTGCAAATCATAGCTTGTGGGGAATCGTGAGCCACACATCTTGAATCACCTATATTTTTATGTTTTCCTACACATTCAGAACTTAAAATACGTTTTACTTATCTGCAAAGTATTCTTATGCCAAATGAAGAGTTATGAAAAATATTTTGTCCATCCTATATAAGTAATTTTGCCAAATCGTTCATGAGCCAGGTTTTGGAATGTATGCGATCATACACAACTCTTTTTTTTATTTCATCATCTGAAATTGCTTTAAATTAACGAAATGAATTAGGAATTCACAGTTTTGGGTCAATTCATAAACTTTACATGTTATCTGGTCAATTTGGATTTGGTGGCCCACGATTCCCCACCATTTTTCAAAATCCAAAAAGTATTGCTTTTTTTCAAACAGTCAGAATTTGGGGAAAATGACTTATTGAAATTTTTTAAAAAATACCTAATGATACCTTGAAAATGTAGAAAACCATACCATTTTTTATTTTCATTTTATCTTTTATAATAAAGAAGTTATGGAACAACGAAAAAAGTGGCCCATGATTCCCCACACTCCCATACAAATTATAGATAAATATATAGAAAATGGTCCAACACATCAAATTAAAAATGTGTTTTCTCTAAATTAGTTTCTTTTCTTTTTTTTAAATTAATAATTTATTTTCTTTCAATTTATTGTGATATTTTACGTCTTTCATAAGCTTTTATGCACTTATACCCCTTTGGCTCGAAGGACCGCATACATTTTGAGCCGTTATCACAATTAAACAATTTCAATAATGATCAATAGTTTTTATAAAAAATTCCATCCATTAATTTAAAACTTTCAAAATTAGGTTAATCAAGTAAGAAATGGTTACGATAAAGTTGTTCCGAGACCAAATTATTATTAAAATTCAAAAATAAATTTCAATTATGGGGTTTTTATGGTAATAAAAAATTACCTTAAAAATGTGAAACTTTGATTATTGGTTGAAAATTGATATCAGTTATGCTTTTCACATGCTTTGATTAGTACTTTTGCTCCAAAGTTGTTAAAGGCTCGCGTTACCTGCGTGTGTATGAGAGTGCAGTTGTTCACGCATTGTTTGTTTTCTATGAAATTCTATGAAATTTATTTTTATCAATTCTATCATCACTTTTAAAATATTACTCACAATGGTATTCGATTATGCAGACGGTACTTTTGAAAATATTTTAAGCTTATTTACGATTTTTCATGTTCATGCAATTTATTTTAAGAATATTCGTTTCACCGAATACTTGAAAAGGGCCAATATTCGGCCGTTCGCACTATTCGGTACATCATTGATGATCTCTATTAAATTTTATATGTACTACTTCTAAAACTAGAGGTGATGGATAAAATCTGAAATCATAGGCTCCAAAAACTTGGCTTTATTTTAATTTTCCCAGGTGAGAGAAAACTATTCCGTCATCCCCGACTATTTTCTCTGAAATAAGGTTATCGCTCAAGTTGAACATTCGGAAAACGTTTTCTAATTTTTGACCAACAAGGATTTCAGGATTCACATCAATTATATTGCCTATACTGTTTTCAGCTCATCTACATAAAAACATTTAAAATTTTGATTAGAAATCCAGCTTAATAACTTAAGTTAAAAAACCCACTCTGAATCTGAAAGTTTTGTTATTTTAATTGCCATTGATTATGACTTTTCACTGAAATACTGAAATAGTAACTTTCAGAAATTAACTCTTTATTCAATATGTTTTTATTGAATTTAAACATTATGAAAAAAATTAGAAAATTATTGAGAGCATGAAGAAAAAATACGGCTTTTCACATTTTTCATATATAATTCGTTGCAAATTAGCTACTTTTTCTTTGCATTCAGTTTCAACAAAATTAAAAATTTAGTATGAGAGCTTGAAATTCAAGAAAAAACAAATAAAAATGAAGCTCCAAAAGAATTGATGATCTTATTTTAGAATTAAATTCATGTTTAAAAATTTAAGAATTTGAACAAGAATTAAAAATAATCCGATACTTTCGAACAAAGTTTCAGCAAAATACTTCAGAAAAATAATTAAATATTCAGTTTCTAATTCATAGTAATTATTGACAAACACTTTTCTCAAATAATTGTTTTGAAATTGTTGCAAATTGAGAATCAGTAAAATATTGATCAGGGTCTTACCCTGATATGAAGATTCCCAGTAAAAATATTGTGGATAACTTGAAGATTTTTTTTACCTTTTTTTCTACGAAAATGTGTGTTTTATTTTCATTTGTGAAATGATATTTATATCGAAAAATTCTCAAAAGAATTCTTAAAGTTATAATTTTTAAACTACCAAATGTAAAAATTACGAAAACAATCTTTTTATCAACACTTTTTCGCAGTGAACATCTTAGATTCACAGATTGTTTTATAAAAGGATATCAAAATAAGTATATTGAGGAAATTTGTTTAAAGTTTTCACTATTTTTCTCCAATTTCAAATTTTTCAAATTACAAACCTACAAGAAACAAGCCTACAAAATACAAGTCTTATTTGCAACTGAAAATTTACCCCACCCCCCCCCCCCTCCTCCTCCACTCTGTTTCTCAAAATAAACGTTTTTTTCACAAGATATTTACGATCCTTCTTATTGACTGATTTTTGAAAATTTAAAAAATCACCCCCCCCCCCCCAAGAGCCAACTCTAGGACCGCCCCTGGATTCGCAACACAATTGTAAACGACTTGGGCTGATTTTCCGACTATTTAAAGTATTCTGTCGAATTTTCAGCCGAATACTTAACAGCTTTTAGGCGGTTTTCGGCGCCGAATATTCGGTGTATCTCTACCAGGGACGGGATTATGTCATAATCAAGAGCCAAAAATTGCGACTAGTGACCCATTTTTTTCCTCACATGTCGTTAGTTTAGGATTTTTTCGAAATGAAAGCATGCTATGAATGATTATTTTGGTAAAGAAAGATTTTTCCATTATGTCATTGATCATTGAGATCGCCAATATTTCAGTCATGACATGATGGTTAAAACTGGTCATGACAAAGATCACCAGTGCAATTTTTGGCTGCTTCGTTTGTCAAGCAAACTTTCAATATGCTGTAGTACGACAAACGCTAACTAGCAATAGTATTAAAAAAAATGAAAATAGAAATAAGAGTTTGCTGCGCCTTTTTTTAAAGATTCCGTTTGGTTCCCAAATGTCTTTCATCGCTCACTATTCTCATAAGTGACATTTATTCACCTCACTTGAATATGAATGGTATTTTCATTCACATGATAGGAATTTTTCTGTCATGACATAACCCATACTGATCATATTTTCTTGGGTATAGTGATCCAAAATAGATTTTGCCGTCCATATGAATGAATGAAAATTTTCAAGCCTGATCTCTACTTAAGTTGAAACGAAATTGAGTATTGCATTTGTTAGAGGTACTTCCGGATAAAACATTAACAAGTCTGTTGAGTTGAACGGGTGTACCGTTCAAATCAACAGGCTGTTCTCAGTTATCTGACTAATCCAACTGCAATCTATCCGGTGGCTACTCCTAAAGTGGGCACCCTTCGTCGACCCACGCCGGACCTTATCGCCTGCGTTTCCTGACTCACTCGACGACAACTTGCCTTCGGTTCGCTTGACGAAAAGGTTCCGTCACCTTGACGCTCCATGCAGTTCGACTTAACGCCCTTCCCATCGGCTCGACGACCTTCAACAGATTCCCTGGCTCGACCACCTTCCATCAGATTCCAGGCTCGACACCTCAGGACGGGTTTCCAAAGTAACTTCTTTCCAATTGGATACCAGGCTGGACCACCTTCAAATTGGACCCCAGACTCAACACTTCCGAATGGATTTCCGATTCGACGCCAATGGAAGGACTCCCGGCTCGATCACCTCCGACCACCTTCCATCAGATTCCCGGAACGATCTCCTCTGAACGGATTCCCGACTCGACGCCTTCGAATGGTCCCAGGCTCGACGAACAGAGAAAATGCCTAGCATTTTACTTTGACCTGCGTGTGTTTCTCACATTCGCCAAAATCGGGCTAATGCTTACAGTGTATTCCATCACTTTTTCTCAGCACACGGTGATTTGAATCCTATCTTCGCTTGAAGTAGTTTCAAACGGACACGGTTCAACGGTTTCGTGAAAATGTCCACAAGGATAAGTTTTGTTGGGCAATACTCAAGTGAGATCACTTTGCGTTACGCCAAGTTTTTTTTTAATAAAATGTTACTTGGTTTTCACATGTTTGGACCTTTTTTTTCGCAGCTTACGGTCACTTATTGAATACAGCTCTTGTTGGTTTTTCATCGGTTCATCGAGGTTGAGAGGCAATGCCCGGGCCGTAGCTACAGTAGTTCCTAGCAGTCATTTTTTCTATTAGCTGTTAAATTAGGTGGTAAAAAATCGCATGTACGGATCGCATTCCAAGGCACTGCAAGCCACCGCGTCACCACAGTTTGCTCTTCTGTGGCTACAGACTTTGATTCTCACCTTGAAGGATTTAGCACAACCCTTTAATAGTGAGAGGCTTATTCGAGCTAGTGCGCTCCAATGCAGTACTCATTAGCGAGATAACTTTCAGCAATACCTCTCCTCTTTACGACTTGATGGCTGGACTCTCCTTTAATGACTTGAGAAACGACATCTCCTCGCAATGACTCGAGGTTCCCTCACAAACTTCACCTCTTGACGACTCGAGGCTTGATCTCTCCTCTAACGACTCGAGGTTCACACTCTTACACCTCCTCTTAACGACTCAAAGCCTGATCTCACCTCTTGCGAGACGAGATCCGACCTCTCATCATAAAGACTCATAAGGGCTCCCCTCCTGTAGACTTGAAGCCTGACCTCTCCTCTTCCGACTTGCTGTGCGACTTCTTGTCACTAGGACTCGAGGCACGCCACCTTTTCCCCGTTGAGTGCTAGTCGAGAGCAGCTTATCTTGGACACGCTCCTGTCATAGCACACGCGCGGGCCTTAACGCAACTACTCGGATGATTCCCGACGAAGACGTCATCTAACACTGAACCAAATTGCACACCCGGCTTCGGAGTAAGTCAAGTGTTATTACCGAAGCTTCAATCATTGGGGAACGCGCTGCTCAGATACTCCCCGAAGGTAGAGCATCCCACGCACAAACCCACGGCATCCGCTACGTAGAAGATGTGTCTTATCTTTGTAGTTTCAAACCGTGAGATCAGACGCACTGTACTCGACAACCTCCTCATCGATGGGGTCAGTCTACTGCGACCGTTGTCCGGTCTTCATGTCTTCTTTTGGCGGGCAATCCTAGGATATCAGGCCCGCGACTTTCTTTCTGCCCCTCATGTTCTGAGAGTGATTCATTCCCTATTTATGACCTCCACTACGCAGAATATTATGCCTTATCTTTGTAGCTTCAATTCTGGGTTCAGACGCACACTGCTCAGATGCTCACTGGTGGTGGAGTCATTCTACACCACTCGTGAACTGTTGCTGACTTCAGTTCCTTTGCAGGTCAACGATGATCCGGGTTAACCCATCGCGGACCGCATGCCAAGTGGTGGAATCCATACACATCCTCTGTATCACGTTATCAACCGTTGTGTCAGGTCCACAGGTGGCAAGTATGTTGGTTCGTGCCGCTATACTTGCAGACTATGCAGCCTTGAGCTAGGGATATGTATTCTGCTCCTGTTGAAAAATCCAAACGAGTTAATCAAGTTAGATTTTCGGTCTTGCACCGTGCTTGCCAAGTCAGCGTCAGCATAACCTTCTAATTCATCTGGATCGCCTCCCAATTTGAGGTTGCCCCCCCCCCCCCCATATCCAGTTTGAGGTTGCACGTTTAGCAGTCAGCAGTCGGCACGCCTTAAGTATTTAGACCGTATAAACTAGTGGGAGCTTTTTATACACTAAAATTCCGTCTTCACGTCCCCATGTTTCACCAGCATTCCAAGACGAGCAGCAAATAAACGTAGTGAACGTAACTCAGCCTGCTTTGCTTTCAGCGCAAATACATCAAAAACATCGTCATAAACCAACCATTGATTGAATCCTTGTGCCACCAGGCGAGCTTTGTTCCGGATCGTCCTTCCAAACTCATACTCCTTTCCCGGGAGGTAACGAAGCAAGCTACCAAATACGGTACTGATGCAGCATTTGAGTTTTTCGGATATAGCTACCTGTCAAAATTCGCCGTTCGGACCCTCCAATGCTTCCTGGTAGTTCTTGAGGTTAGTCGAAGATTCTTGGGCGACTATCCTTCGAAACAGGATCCGGTTCGACACCTTTTGTCGATCGTACGGAACGGAACGCCGCTTTTTACACATCCTCGTCACCATCGATATCGTCAAAACTTCGGAAATCGTCTTCATCAGCGATGCTTCGTTCACTCTTTCTTGTGCCACGGATTGAAGACCATCTTGGACCTCAGGTTTTTCGGTTTTCAGCCTCTTCAGAAAACCATCTTCTGGAGATCTGGAAATAAATGGCGGTGTTAATGGCCTCACCCCTGTGATGGTACTCCATGCCAGCTATGACCAGCAAATAGTTCAATTGATCTGCGACACTGCTTTGTTGATAAGTGCATGTCGTTGTATCTGCTGCAGAATTTCTACTCTTATGGGGAAATTTACCAACGCACGCCCTCCTTACTTGCCACACTTATCGTTCTACTCAGCGATGCTCTCCTGCCACGATTCTCGACTCACTGGTCATTCACCGCTACTTGTCACACGAGGTCCACATTTCTTGTCACAATTATAAACGTTGACTAAACGCCTCTCTTCGTGTCTTGAATGTCTTCTTTCACTCCGCCTCTTGACTCTCCTCGTGTCTTAAGGCCCACACTTCATCCCTCTTCACATGTTCTCCGTCTCAAATTTTTGAGACTCAATTTGAGACCCGACCTCTCTTCATAGGACTTGAGGTCTAGGATCAACTTATTTTGCCCGTCGTGTATCGATCATTTCGCGAATTAGGGCCCGGAACCTCTTCAAAACGCAAACCGATCAACAGTCGCGTGAACACTTTTTGGTCGCCCCGCATATCGGGTTCGCCACTTTCCGATACACGTGAAAACCAACCACTCCTCCAACTTGCAACGGACCCGACCTTTGTATTCACAGTACACAATCCAATTGGCCTGCTGTGTTTAGGAATGTGTGATCGAAAGTCGATCATGATTCCTATACGAGTAGTCTTTTCTACGGCAAAGGCGTACCACCACACTTTCATGCTTTCCAATACAAAATGCCCTAGACTTACAATTTTCAACACCTATCCAAACTATATCCTACGAAGCTCATATAATGCTTGCCTATCCGCATGTTCTTCATTCCTTTACAGTTTTTTCTACGTAGCGTTTCCTCTCTATTGTTTTATGTGAGCTGTCGTTCTTGAGCTTAATCTTAGGTCTAAACCTTCAGAACCGATGGACTAAAGCTTTACGACGCTTCTGGTCAACGTTGATGATCCTGTCCTTCACCAAGGCCTGTGTAAACTCCGTAGCTGATCGATTCTTCAATGTCGTTGTCAGGGTATCAAAAAAAACTTAGAAGGCTACGGAAAACAAAATCCCCTTGCCGATTGTGGCATCCTATTTAGATACCTTCATATCATCAGCGATAACAATCGCTTGCACAACTGACCCCTTAAATAGCTTTTTTCTTATTTCATTTTTTCTGAGTGCTGCCCTCAGTCTGTTAGAGATGCTTTTGGGATGAAAAAAGATCAGCACTGTTCATCAGTTGAGCAGTACAAACTAGATTTTTTTTTATTATAGAGACTTTAAGTAGGCTCACTCATTCGCCTCTGTTGCAAGCTCAAAAGATAGGGGAGAGTGGGGATACTTGATCCCCTTTTCTTATTTTCACCATATCTTTTTGTAAAAATTTAGCAACTCGCCGTCTTTGACATTTTCTGACAGCTTGTAACTTCAAGTTTCTATGCTCCAAATTTTAGAATGAGACTTGAACCTGTTGATGAACTAGAAGCATTTTCGTGAGAGTAAAAAAATTGCGATTTTTCTGAAGTTAGGGGAGACTTGATCCCCTATTGAAGGAGACTTGATCTTTTATTCAGGAAGCCCTAATCCCTGTATAAAAATCAAACAAAACCCCAAGATAGAATGTTAATTGACTATTTTGATCATGTTTGTTTTCATTTCACAATTTATAGCAGACATAAGAAGAAAATTCTATAACTTTGTCTCAACGCTAATAACATTGCATACTTAAAGGCGCTATTTTTTATAATTAAGAGAAAATTAATTATTTTTGCTCTTTTCTTCAGACAATTGTTTGATAAATATTTGTTTTTGGATAAATATTAGTAATTTCGTAATCAACATTCATAACGATCAATTCAAATGAAGAATATGCCGTTTGGAAGGGGGATCAACTATACCCAACTCTAGGGGATCAATTGTACCCATAATCAAGATTTTAGAAAACTTTTGCTGAAAAAAGTTGAGAGTTTTCCATTGCTTTGAAAGTATGAAATTATGAAGTTCATTTTACGCTCGAACGATTGATACATTGGAACAAATATTTTTTTCATAATTTTCCCATGTAAGGAACATTTTAAAGTGATGAAAAAAGATCTTCAAGTTACATTTTGTGAAATTTTTCAAACAAAGTTCAATTACTCAAACAATTATTTTGTTAAAATTTTTTAAACTACAAGCATTGTTATTTTGCTCATTTTGGCACATTTTTCTAGAACATTTGATCTTAGTAAGACATTCCAGTTTCGAGATATAGCTAAGGAATCAAGTATCCCCAGGGATCAAGTATCCTCATTCTCCCCTACATATCAGTAAAATTGTCTCCATTTTATAGCCTCCTACTGACCTGTATCGTGTATAAAATCTTGATTGCTCCATCAATATTCCCCCGAACCACTCTAGGTGTAAGGTGTAAGCTATGAGTCCTAATTATCACTCTGATGAATTCTGTAAAATCTACTAATAAGATTCAGCAACTGATCACTAGAATAAACTAAAAATTTCTATTTATTTGGTGTTCTGAACAAATTTCCATCTTTTCTTTTTCTACGCAGACACCCAAAAACGGATCGTCGCGCCGACCGAACCACCACCCTTTTGGTAGCGGTGCTGCTTCTGTTCCTGTGCACCGAATTCCCCCAGGGTATCCTGGGTCTGCTGAGTGGCACCCTGGAGAAGTGTTTCTTCAAGCGCTGCTATGCCCTGTTCGGCGAAGTGATGGACCTGCTTGCCTTAATCAACGCCGCCATCGGTTTCGTACTGTACGGCCTTATGTCGAAACAGTTCCGCACCAGTTTCAAGTCGGTTTTTTGCAAAACTCCAACCCATAGGATCGAGATGACTCGAATGACCGGTATCAATACGACCTGCGTTTGAAAGGTTGCTTTCTAGAGATTTTTTAGAAAACGAATTTAAAACGACAATTCTAGCAACCATGTAACATAGTAGGCTATAAGTGGAATTACACAGGTTGATCCATAATTATTCCAAGCTGTCGGTCATCGGATGATTCTAGAAACAATTTTTGGCACACATCATTCAAGTAGTAACCAAATTAGGTAACCATTTCAGAAATTTTCTAGTAGAATTAAATTCACGCATCAGCACAAAAAAGAAGAAAAAAACACTTTTATCAAATTTTCGACCGTCAACAAATTAAGATCTAAAATTAATCTAGAATCAATCACCCCAAGGTTTTTGCTTGGGTTGGAGTTGTGATTTCATGAAATTTACTGTGTAAATAGTAACCAATCGCGGAGCTTCGAAGAATTAAGTGTTAGAGTTAGTCGAGAAGATTTGATCTTACCATACACTCGAGCCATTCCATGGCGTTCACAGAGAGTCTAAAAACCCCCACCTCCCCTCGTAATCGTATGCGTACAAGAGCCCAGACGCCATACGACGAAAGCATTAGAACGACAGAGTAACAGCTGGAAAAGGAAGGAAGTTTTGTGAAAAATTTAAAGAAATACATGGACCAACCGCTCAAAATATCTGTGAACGACACCCTGGAATGGTTCACTGTGCTTCAGGAAACTATTTAGAAGAAAATAAACTATAGTTGTTGAACACGAGTTCCGTATAAAGATTGTTGTATTTATAAGAGATTCTAATTTCGAAGATAAGAGGTGAGAGAAAAATAAACAAACGAATTTTGACACCCACGGATTTGCTACACTCAAACGGTACAAATAAAAAAAATCTCCCGTCAAATAAGCCCAATTGATCTTTCGATATTCCTATATAAGTTTGGATCGGTATTCAATTGAATCTGTAAATGCATCAGTATCTGCCAATTTAGAAAGAGAATTACGGTAGATATAGAGTTGTGATTTTAGGAGTTTCGATACATACATTATATTTTGCTCAAATGAACACTCACACTGAAGCCAAACAAAAATCATAAAAAAGAAACGAATCTAATAAATGTGAAGTTTAAAAGAGTCTAAAACTAATAAACGGTTACCGGAATGAGGTAATATAGCTTTTGAAGAAATTGCGTCTTGCTTTATTCAATATCACACTTACAATGTTTGAAAAAGTTTCTTTTAGGGGTGGATGTCGAATTCCCCGAGGTGATGATGATAACCAAGGCAAAATATGTTTTGCAACTTCGTATTTCATGTTTTTTTTTCACGAAGATTTTTTTTGAAAACGCTTATTTTTCCTACCGGAATAAAATATCGTTTTCAAAACAGTGTCGTAAAATGCCACTTTGCGATATTTTTTTTTTGTATAAATAAAGTTAGTTCAGGTTGAAACACTTGTGTATGTTTTGCGGTATCGCAAAAAAAAAAATGTGTATGCAAAATCGTTGCAGAACTCTGTTTTTCACTGAAGCTGAAAAAATCCACTTTTTGCAACTTTTTGCATAAACAACTTGATATATTTTAAACACAATGCAATTTATATTGAATTATTTTTAATATTTTTACTTAAATTTGCATGTATTTTTATTCCAGTCTTTTATTTTTCAAGTTTATCTGAAAACCTGATATTTCACAAAAAACCAAGAAAAACTAAAGCCAAATCCTATAAGACATTATTTTAAAAGTATTGTTGTAGTGCCCGGTGTCTGAGTGTCGACCAGGATGAAATACGTTGTTCTTCGTTGCTTTCTAAAATAAGATTGACTCTACTCGTTCTGAGTCGATTAGGGGTCAAATAGGAATTTCTCAAACCCTGGGGTCTCAAAAGCTTTGTACAGGTTTGAATCTAATCCATGATTGTTTGCTGAATTTTTATGTAACGTTAACCCTCCAAAGCCGGTTAGGTCAATAAATATGACCCGAAGCGCAGATTTAAAGCATCTTATTCATCATCCTAATATACTGAGGAACTGAGATTTTTGAGAGACCAAATATGTTCTCTGAAAATGTTAATCAAATCAACGAAAAAAAAAGTAAAATTTCAGTTCCGAAAATCGGTTCGTTGAAAAATCAGATACAGCGATGCAAAGACAAAATAGGATGTTTTTTTTTTGAATTAGATTTTTTTTTGCTACCGGAAAATCCAGAATAGCGGTCAAAATGTTCATTGGATCCCCACAAGTTTATCCATCGTCGAGTAGATGTATTCTTAACAATTCCAGAAATCAAAGAAGCATCCAAATACTGCAAAGTTGTCAGAAATTATAAGCAATTTAAAAATAAAACTGTTTTTGGGACTTTTTTCATTCGGAACCAACTACAGACAATGTAGTAAAACAATTTCACTTTATTTCAAAATATTTAGAAACTAGAATAAATAACCTACACAATGAATCCAATATCAAAAAAGTCGGTCAACATTTGCGGCCACGGGAATAACAACAAATTACAAGTAAAATTTCCCCGAAACGCATATTTTGCGAACAGATTTGGAAGGGTAACATGAGTAAATTTGAACTTTGAGGATTGTATATAAAAATTGAAAATTTCGTACTGAAAAATCAACATCATTTTGGTTTTTCTGTGGAAGCGAACGTGCTCATGAGTTTTGTGCCAATTTATAAATTCTCTGAAGGAAATTTTCCGCTGAACATGTTTGTTGAAGATCATAACTTCATAACTTCATTACGGTCTTCGACAAAATTGTTCAGCAGAAAATTTTCTTTAGACAATTTATAAACTGGCACTAAACTCATGAACAGGTTCGGTTTCAGAGAAGAAACCAAAACGGTGTTAATTTTTCAGTACGAAATATTAATTTTTCCCATAAAATCCTAAAAGTTAAAATTTACTCATGTGAACGTTACTTTAAAATTTTGCAAAAAATCATGGATGAGTATGAAAGAAAAACGAAGCTTATAAGACCCCAGGTCTTGAGAAATTCAAAATTAACCCCAAGTAGACTCAGTCTACTGCAGTATGTAAGATGCAGAGGTCTGATCCGTCGAGCATTATCAGTATAATTTAGACAGGACAGTTGTAGTACTCAATAAAAAATTAAATCTTTTCAAAGATTTTTTTAATTGCGTGGATTTGTGATGATGCAAAATCTGCTAGTTTCATGCATGTTGTTTACTTTTTCCTCTTCAGGAGCTCATTTGTGTCCCTCTAGGATAAGGTTGCCAACATTTTTTCAGCACGTATCCAGGCCGTACAAACCGGGCTATTTTTATCTAAAAACCTGGCAAATCCGGGCATTTGATTTGTAAATGGTCGACCAATATCCTGGCAAAATCCGGGCAAATTTGGTCAAAACATAGAAAAAGCTCATAAAAAATCAAGAAAAAAAGTAAGAATATTTTTTTTTCATCAAAATTTATCAATAGATTTTAAATTCTATTTTAGGCTTTCAAAAAACCCTTTATGATTATTTTTATGAAACTTGCTAAGAAAATTTCGTTTTGGATGCATAAATATAAAAATTTTAAACACAATTTCTTTTATCAAGTTTGATTTGATAATGAAAATAAGAATAAACCCGGGCAAAATACAGGCTTTTCCAATGAAATATGGGCAACCGGACCGGACCGGACTTTTTTTTTGAAATTTTGTATTAAATATCCGGGCAAACCCGGATAAAACCGTGCAATCTGGCAACCTTACTCTAGGAACACTATTTTTCAGTTGCAGATGGCCATCGAGTTTAACAAACCCTTCCACGCTTTTTAAAAACTTTTCCATAATCCCTCTACAATTATTCTCAGGCTCTCTGGGAATTCTTTAGATAATTTGTAGGAACTCTCTTCAAGGATTCTACTGCGCCCTTCAAGTAGCTCTTTAGAGTCAATTTCAAAAATTCTACTGAGTCTCTACATAAAACTTTTCTAAGTAATAGCTTAAGATACTTCTCTGAAATTCTTCAAGAACCCTTTTGAATCTCTTCAGAAACTCTTCTGAGTCCATTGGAGAACTTTTCCGAGTTGAATCTAGAGCTCTTCTTAGCTCCTTAAGGAACACCTTGAATACTCTTCAGAGGCTCTTGAGAAACTGTTGTTAGTGTCTTGAAAAACTCTTCTTAGCAATTGAATCCCTTTTCTGAGCCCTTTAACAAATACTTTTGAATCCCTGCAGGAATTCTTCTGTGTTTTATTTTCAAAAATTCTATCTGAGTTTTGAAGCATTTTTCGGAATCCGTTTCAATAACCTCTCTGAGTCACTTCCGGAACTCGACTCCAGAAACTCTTCTGACTCCAATCAATAGCTTTTCTATGTAAATTTCTCCAAAGCTCCACGGAAACCATTCTAATTTCCATTTGGATTTCTTCTGAGCTTCGTTAGAAGTCTCTCTAAATAGCTCAAGAAACACTTTCATCAAGTTCGTCGCCAGGCTTATGTTGGTAGTTTTACTAACCGGGCGTGACGGGGCCTCTCAGGAAATACACCCGTCACACGAATATGGGTTACATGGCAACGAACGTGTTAAATCTCTTCTACAGCACTTTTGAAATGTTTCTGGAACGCTCCTGAACCTTTAAGGGGGGGGGGGGTGGTAGGGTCTAACACTTTCAAAAAATCGATTTTTTTATTTTTTTTATTTTCTTATGGTAAAACATTTCAAGAATGTTGTGTCAAATTTTCAAGTCAATTGAAGCAAAACTGTACAAGTTATAGGCCTTTATCTCCTCCTATCTAATACTGCAATGAAGCAAGATCAGAAACTTCAAACGCGTTTTTCTCGAAAGCACATTTTTAAAGTCCGTGGACATCGTCATTTGAAAACTACTTATCCGATTCTTTTCAAATTTGGAACATATTTTCTACATATAAAATACCAGACCCCAACGTTTTTCTTTTTTTGTTTTTTTTTACTTTGGGGAGATTTTACAGATATGAAATGGCGGATTTTTTCGTGAAAAGCCGTAGTTTTTACTTCAAACAGCCACAAAAATTTCATAAAATTTTTTTAAAGTTAAATAAAAACATTGGGGTCCAGAAAAACATCTATCGAAAATATTTTGCTCTGATTTTTTGACTTTAGATGATTCTGTGCTGAGATACAGTGTCCACCGCAAATCCTGTTTTTAAAAGGCATCCTCGAAATTGCTCCGTCACCGGTTCATTTTTCAATATTTATCTACGAAAAAATTACTAAATGTTCTTTTAACAATGCTTTGTATAATGCAAAAAATTTGAATACATTTGTTTGAACGATAGCTCTAGAAAAAAATCGTGAAAATGGTGTTTTTTTTACCCGTTAGACCCTACCCCCCCTTAAGGAAATTTCACTTATTTTCGCTGGAAATCTCTTCAGAAACTCTTCTAAATCCCTTCAAGATTATTCAAGAACATTTCTGGATCCTTTAAGGAACTCTTCATCGACTTTTCGAAACGTTTCTGAGTATCTTCATTAATTTTTCTGGTTTTCTACACCCAAGATTCTCCCTTTATACCAATCGTGATTAATCAATATCATTGGTAACATTGGCATAAGAACAGAATGCGACCGGGGATGATTCGATTTGTTTCCGCCGGCTTTAACCTTCCAATCAACATCATGCACTCTTCATTTTCTCTGAAGTTCCCAGCCAAAAGCTTCTTACAGTTAGGTATTTTTTAAATAATAAAATCTCACCAAATTTCTTAAAACTGATTAGGATCTGTGCGTCTTGATTTGACAGAAACAGGACTTATGCTGTTTGAATACTGGAAAACATATTTCTTTTCATGTCTTTCTGGTTTTTCTGATCGAAAATCAAGAAAAAAAATTGAATAAATAATATTTTCATCATAACTTATCGACAGATTTTAAATCGTATTTTAGGCTTCTAAAAAACCTTTCATGATTAATTTTATAAAACTTGCTCAAAAAAATTCGTTTAGGAGGCATGAATAAAACAAAAATACAATACAATTTGTTTTTTTATATAGATTTACTAAATAAAGTGTTAAAATCTTTGAATTTGTTTAAGAGTCTCGTAAATCAAATTTAGTTGATTTGGGCATTAAAAAAGCTTTTTAAGAGAGTCGTCCATTTCTTAAAAAAAACTCATTCTATACTCAAAACAAACGATTCTAATCTTCCAAACAATTTTGCAAATTCAAAAATTTTAACCTTTAGTAAAAATAAATCAAATTTTCAAAAAAAAAGTTAAAGATAACAATCATAAAATCTTTGGATAAAATTTTCTTGATGGAAACTTGAACCAAATTAATGATTTTAGTATGAAATTTGGCTTTAAAAAACTACAATATTAACACATTGCGGACCAAATTCGAGATATCTCGTTTTTTCGCTTGTCGTTAGTATATTCCATTAAAAAGCATAATTCAAACATTATGAATCTTATAATGAAACCTCATTCTATAAAATTTAACAAAACCCTTCGCGTTACTGAAATATCTATATTAAATTAGCAGAATTTTGTTTACTGGTTTCTGAACCATAAATGCCAAATTTTTTGTTCATAATGTTTAGCTAAACACTGGGAAAATAAAGACTTTTTTGCAGATTTTTTAGTGAAAATGTTTCTTTAACAGCAAATATTTCTCATAAAGAATCATTTTCTTAACGAAAACCCTTTGGATGACGGTTTTAAATAAAATTTGTTTTTTTTTATAAAACAAAAAACATAAATTCTACTTTTTATTTGTGATTTTTAGCTGAATTGTGTTTACAAACTAATTTTGTTTAAAAAATTGAAATCTGGAAAATGAATTGACAAGCGATCTCAACACATTAAATACCGCGAAGAATTCTTTGACGAGAAACACCGAAATTCGGCATTTTTATCTCAGAAACTGGACTGGACTAAATTTTACAAATTTAGCATTAGTAAGTTTTGTAGAAAAAAGTTTGACACTTAAATTCAGTCCATTTGAGTTATGCTTCAAAGTGTAGCACAGTGTAGTGGTCCGTTATGTGTTTCATGATCTCTTGAATTTCTTAACAATTCATGTTGATTGTGAAATTTATTTACAAGCTAAAGCTTTTTCTGAATAATGAATCTGCATTCTGAATCTGAATTCTGAATCTGAATTCAGAAACTGAGCTCTGAATCTGTATCCAAATGTCCATACGAATTCTAAAATGTACAAAAAAAAAAATGATATCTGAATCTTAATCCAGGTCAGAACACTATGAGCCAAGTTTTAGAGCCCTCATGAATCTATTTATAATCGAAATTCTGTAGTTCAGGTGTTATATTTGCTCACCATTGAAATTATTTATTTTTAATTTGTATTGTGAAACAGAATTAAAATATGAATTAAAAAATATCCTAATCTGACTTTTCAAATTTGGATTGCCATTTCTGAATTTGGTATGAGAATTAAGTTTAAGAACTTCGATTTTGAATAAAAAACGAAATTTCTCTTTTTTGCATGTTCGGAAAACTATTATCAAAATATTCAGAATGCAAATGATCTCGAAAAATATGATTCAAATTTGAAATGAAATGAAAAAAAAAGTTTGAAAAAGGATTTCAAAACAGCTTTTCATTTCTAATTTCTTATGATTATTCGAATTGAAAATCGAGAATCCTGAACTGGATATAGAACCCGAATTATGAAAATAGGAATAGCATTTTGGTTATGGGAATTTTGGAATCAAAGCCTCCGAAATGGGTTTAATTTAATCCTAAAATTAATATTCAGACCAGAATTTTGATGATTAAGTGAGAAAATATTGACAAAGTGTAGCAGAATTTTAAACTTTAGTTGGGATTGTTTGTACGAGACTTTCGGAAAAGTATGAGAATACAACTTTGCTGGTTGGCGGACAAAAATGAAGAAGGATTTTATTTGGTTTCATTATCAAATTACAATTTTTCCCGCGAATTTTAACAATACCGAAACACAAGAAAGGATTGGCAACATTATAGCGGTGTATATTATTTGTATACTTTTTGGCGTTTTTCACTCTTGCCAGAGTGGCCAATATCTTCGAGATTGAACATACCGGCCAGCTAAAACAAACGTTTTGCCTTTCTTTCAGAAAGGTATAGTTATCGGTCGATTTTGGAGATCATTAATTATGGGTCTTAGATATACCTTTATAGGTACCTATCGAATCAGCTCGTCGAGTTCAGACGATGTCTGTGTATTTGTGTGTATTGGTGTGATTTTTTGAAAACCTTTTCTGCACGTTTTTGCGAAACTGGGCAGTACAATTAAAATGATTTTTATCTTGAAAAATTTGATTTTTTTTCTTCTACAATCTATAAAAGAAAGAAAAAAAAACAAAATAGTTTGAAAAATAAATTTTCATAGTAATTATCATCAAATCATCACTCCAAAAAACGTGTCAATTTGGCTTGCTAGCCACAACCAGCAATCACTAAAATCAAGATTATCGTATATATGACGTCAAATTATATATGACGTCATATACACGATGGGCGCGCCCGCTGTGTATAGTGGTAAAAGTTACAACCTCCACTCCCACTCATGATGTCAACATGACGACACAACGAGCGGGAGGAAGGAGTAGAAAAGATGAATGAAATTTCTAGCATAGAAGATAAAATTATATTTTGTACCAGTTCAGTGTTAACCGAACCGGTTTCAAAAATATTAGGGCCGAAGCTCCTAAATCATATAATGGCAATATGGATTACAAAAAGGGGTACGACCCCGAACTTGCCGTATTCAATCGATGGGTGTAGGGTTCAACACCGCATGCTTCTGCAGCGATGGCGGGCTTCAATACTACGACGCAAGCGGGAATCTGTCAGATAATTTTGTAGTAAGTTTGGTAAAGGGCGAACGCGCCAAATGTAAACAAACCTAGCGTAACATTTCATAAGGGCGCAACTATCAGTTAGCTCGGAACAAAAAAAAATGCTTTTGAAATTTCGGAACATCTAATTAAATTCTATTTTAAAAATCGACGCTATCTATTGGCCCTACCCGAATAAAAAAATAACCCCATTTTAAATAGGCGTAATTTCACGTTAAAACTTGTTCCAACGAAAATGCATCAACAAAAAGTTTCACCCAATTTAATTTTATCATCTGTTTTAAAGTCTAAAGTGATTTTTTTGTACAGACGCGTTAATTCAAGCTGTTGAATTTTTTGGATTAAAGTATTTCTGATTTTGAATTTAATTTAAAAAAAAATCGGGTCCAATAGTGAGTTTCAGAATTCAGATTAAAATCCAAAAACTTGAGATTTGAGATTTTTTTTGACAATCAGGACAGTTCAGTACATTTTGAAAACAAATTTTAAAAAATCTGGAAAATTCGAAAGTTTTAGAAAAATTAGGACAAAGAAAAAATTGAAAAATTACAAGAATAAGGTAAAATTTACGAAAATGATCAATATGAAAAAAATATCAAAATTTACAAGAATTAAAAATTTTCATCTAAATTACTACAGAATGAGAATAATTTTAAAACTTCAAAATCGACTAAAACTAACCGAAATAACAAAATTGACGAAAAATTATATAAAGCTAAAATGACAAAAACAGCAAATAAAAACACTTGTATCTTTTCTGTAATATGTTCGCTTAGACTGAATAATACGTGAAACTGTTTTAGATTTTCATTTATATTGTTCTAGTAAACCCGCAAATTGAATCAACCCAACATTCAACTAAGAATTGAACACATTCAGAACTGTACAAATGCTGTACAAATATTGAAAAATCGTTAGACTAGGCACCACTGTTATTGACGGTCTTCGTTTGCATGTTTTGATTGCGTGCCTGTACCAGAAGTGCCAAGTGTCCTGATTTTCGAAAGATCGTCCTGTTTTTTCAAATACTCTCGAATTGTTCTGATTTTTGAAAATTGATCTATAAAATGT
This sequence comes from Uranotaenia lowii, assembly GCF_029784155.1. Classification (NCBI taxonomy): domain Eukaryota; kingdom Metazoa; phylum Arthropoda; class Insecta; order Diptera; family Culicidae; genus Uranotaenia; species Uranotaenia lowii. The sequence goes on along the minus strand of NC_073693.1, from coordinate 121,607,648 downwards.
CCTGAATTGTCCTGATTAAGAAAAATACATCCCAAATATTATCAAAATTATAGTTTAACTATGAGGACATCGACAAAATCTTTATAATAGTTAAATCCATTCAACCGATGGTAATTTTCGTTTCCGATGATATTTGAACGATGTTTTCCGAAACGAATTGCATGTCAGCCTAGAGTCTGCTCACCGTTATAACATAAATAAGCGCAGTTACAGCACTTATATTTCGCCTTTAACTGTGCAATACATACTAGACTGCATATTATTTTCATGAATCTAGAAGTGTCCTGGAAAATCCTTATTTTTTTACTCTGCGGTGTCTATTTTACTTGACGGGACCATAGATGCCATCTGCCAACTGACGAAAGTTCAAAAAGTCTGGAAGGTTGACATCACTGGACGGGACTGTCAAACGAAAACGATTCGAAACGTTTTCGCAATGTTTTTTTCTCATCGTTCGGTTCGGTCGGCAGGTGCGTGCGTGCGCGGCTGAAATCCTCTTTGGAACCGTAGGAAACTGTCGACAGCACTGAAGAACGGTCCGCTGCTAACCTCGAAAGATACTACAGCATCAGCAGTACCATGAAACTGGTTCCGTTTGTTTGGAGATGCAGAGTGACTGCAGTGCAAGGAAGCCATCATCGAGCTGCTGCAGGAGTGTTTGCCGCAGCAAAACACCCCCAATCAGCTTGGGTTTGGCCTTATCGGTTTGCAGCTACCGGGGGAGTTCAACTACACGATCAACTGCGCATTTGCTGCTTGATCAAGCCTTTGAGGTAGGTTTATGATTTATTTTTGTGTTTTGTTATTTTGAGCAATTTTTTTGCAGGCCAGCCCATCTCCCCAGCCCAAGAGCGACTATCGGCCCCGGCTGTAAAATCCGTCAGGATTTTCTCGAGTGTTTGGAAAGCGAAGCACTAACATTTTCGAAAGATGACCTTGAATGTGGTCAGAAACTACAGGAGCAGCATCAAAAACAGGCTCCGTTTGTTTGGAGCGCAGAGTGGCTGCAGTGCAAGGAAGCTAACATCGAGTTGCTGCAGGAGTGTTTGCCTTGGAGGTAGGTTTATGATTTATTTTTGTGTTTTGTTATTTTTAGCTATTTTTTTTGTAGGATCTCTTGGGGGAACTGGACATCACCAAGCAGCTGAATGTGTTGACGAACTATCGAGCACTTGGGCCACCGAGTCATCATCGGCAAGTGTTGGACTTGTTTGAGGAAATTCGGCCGCTCAAAGTGGACTGCCGCGGGGGACAATTGTGAAGAAAACTCCCTACCCGGTTTCCACATTCTTCTACAAGTCAAGAGCAAATCCGACTTCTTTAGGCTGCTTCTGCACATCATCGACGAAGCCTGTTCATGACACCTTCATACCATCTCCGGACGCAAAAATATCGAGGAGAACTCCCTACATGCGCTACAGATCCCGTTTCACGGCTCTCAGGGGCTCTCATTCACAGATGGCGAATTTTTGGTGTTTTAAGCAGCCGATCATCTGCCCCATAGGGCAAATCCTATCAGAATTTCGAACACCATTTTTTTATTATTGTATATTATGGCATCCAAAATTTATTAAAAATATCCATAGAATTTTTTTTTGTTTTATTTCCAAAAATTTGGAATCCGAATAAAAATAAACATCAGGGCAAAAAAGCAACAAAAACAACAGGGCAAAGCGATCGGATTTTTTGTCCGATTTCGATAGGAAAACCATCAGATTTTTATCGGAAAAACGTCAAATTTTGGTAGAAAATCTAATCGACTTCGGTCCTGAAACGACCCGATTGTTTTGACAGCTTACCGCAAAAACTTATCGTCGTCAGGAAAGTTGTGTCACCAGGGCACTGAATTTGTCTGAATATTTGCTGCCATGGGGCTGCCGAAGAAGTTCATGTTGAATGTTCGATCTCCGAGAAACACGAGCCAGATATAGGACCTCCCGGCGATACAACGAAAAAGGATGCTCCAGCACTCGACATTTCGATCGATCCGGACGGTTCGAAGATTTGTACCTCGGTTTGGAGAGTGGTCCTCAGATATCGGATTCGGGTGGACATGTTGTATTTGTAGCTCCAGCACAGGAAGAATCCTGTTAAATTTGAAGAGTATAATAATTTACACATTTTAAAATGAAATTAAAAAGAAATTTTACAAAAATATGAGAATCGTTGTATTTGATATATATTATGACTATTATGGTTTTTCAACCTTAAACCGACTTCAAGTAGTGTATTATAATGTAAAAAATTTCAAACAGTACGTCATGTCCAATCGTTGTATATCAAAAAACTTAGAACAGCTAAAAGATTGAAAAGCGTTCACCTAAAGTAAACTATTTATCCAAGAGTCTTAGCAGTTCTCAAAAGTAACATTACTTAAACCGTTCGGTAACTAATTTTTTTAATGATAGCAAGAAGATTCGCATCACAAGCAATTTTCCATTTTAAAATTTAGATGTTGTCTTGGTTATAACATACTCGCTTTTGAATGTCAAGACAAAACATATGCATGAATATTTCCAATCAGATACATTTCATGGTTATACATAAATTTTGTTAGTTTAATGTACGTAATAAGTTGTTGGATTGAAAAAATCTAGAAATTATATAAATTTTTTAAACTAATCAAATGACCGTTTTCTAAAATCTATATAAGTGCGAAGTACAGTCTATGAGTTTTTATTTGGCAATTTACCACTTGCATCACTTACGAGCTATATTTATGTCGTATTTTAAAATTGTTTACTAATTTTCGCCAGTTTTGAAAAAAATGGAAAACAGTTTAAGTAAAATTGCGTGTCACAAAATTTACAAAAATGACAAAATAGACTAAAATAAATAAAATGATTCAACGAAAACTGAAAATAAGCATGGATAAAAAAAAATAACCAAAACGTCAAAACTGACCAAAATGAATAATAACAATAATTACAAAAAATTACCATTATGACAAAAATAACAAAAATTGAATCTTAGACAAAAAATGATAAAATTCATAAAAATGCCAAAAGAAACAATTTTTTTATATGGCAAAAATATTAACTACTAAAATAACATTAAACAAGTTTGGACATTTTTATTTTCAATTTTAAACCCTATGTTACAATCATTTTTTTTCTATATTCTTACTTTCTTTACTCCAGAGAATACCCAAAGAAATCGTTGAATTATTTGTAACACATGGTTGGGGACCTTTTTGCCTTTCTTTCAGAAAGGTATAGTTATCGGTCGATTTTGGAGATCATTAATTATGGGTCTTAGATATACCTTTATAGGTACCTATCGAATCAGCTCGTCGAGTTCAGACGATGTCTGTGTATTTGTGTGTATTGGTGTGATTTTTTGAAAACCTTTTCTGCACGTTTTTGCGAAACTGGGCAGTACAATTAAAATGATTTTTATCTTGAAAAATTTGATTTTTTTTCTTCTACAATCTATAAAAGAAAGAAAAAAAAACAAAATAGTTTGAAAAATAAATTTTCATAGTAATTATCATCAAATCATCACTCCAAAAAACGTGTCAATTTGGCTTGCTAGCCACAACCAGCAATCACTAAAATCAAGATTATCGTATATATGACGTCAAATTATATATGACGTCATATACACGATGGGCGCGCCCGCTGTGTATAGTGGTAAAAGTTACAACCTCCACTCCCACTCATGATGTCAACATGACGACACAACGAGCGGGAGGAAGGAGTAGAAAAGATGAATGAAATTTCTAGCATAGAAGATAAAATTATATTGTGTACCAGTTCAGTGTTAACCGAACCGGTTTCAAAAATATTAGGGCCGAAGCTCCTAAATCATATAATGGCAATATGGATTACAAAAAGGGGTACGACCCCGAACTTGCCGTATTCAATCGATGGGTGTAGGGTTCAACACCGCATGCTTCTGCAGCGATGGCGGGCTTCAATACTACGACGCAAGCGGGAATCTGTCAGATAATTTTGTAGTAAGTTTGGTAAAGGGCGAACGCGCCAAATGTAAACAAACCTAGCGTAACATTTCATAAGGGCGCAACTATCAGTTAGCTCGGAACAAAAAAAAATGCTTTTGAAATTTCGGAACATCTAATTAAATTCTATTTTAAAAATCGACGCTATCTATTGGCCCTACCCGAATAAAAAAATAACCCCATTTTAAATAGGCGTAATTTCACGTTAAAACTTGTTCCAACGAAAATGCATCAACAAAAAGTTTCACCCAATTTAATTTTATCATCTGTTTTAAAGTCTAAAGTGATTTTTTTGTACAGACGCGTTAATTCAAGCTGTTGAATTTTTTGGATTAAAGTATTTCTGATTTTGAATTTAATTTAAAAAAAAATCGGGTCCAATAGTGAGTTTCAGAATTCAGATTAAAATCCAAAAACTTGAGATTTGAGATTTTTTTTGACAATCAGGACAGTTCAGTACATTTTGAAAACAAATTTTAAAAAATCTGGAAAATTCGAAAGTTTTAGAAAAATTAGGACAAAGAAAAAATTGAAAAATTACAAGAATAAGGTAAAATTTACGAAAATGATCAATATGAAAAAAATATCAAAATTTACAAGAATTAAAAATTTTCATCTAAATTACTACAGAATGAGAATAATTTTAAAACTTCAAAATCGACTAAAACTAACCGAAATAACAAAATTGACGAAAAATTATATAAAGCTAAAATGACAAAAACAGCAAATAAAAACACTTGTATCTTTTCTGTAATATGTTCGCTTAGACTGAATAATACGTGAAACTGTTTTAGATTTTCATTTATATTGTTCTAGTAAACCCGCAAATTGAATCAACCCAACATTCAACTAAGAATTGAACACATTCAGAACTGTACAAATGCTGTACAAATATTGAAAAATCGTTAGACTAGGCACCACTGTTATTGACGGTCTTCGTTTGCATGTTTTGATTGCGTGCCTGTACCAGAAGTGCCAAGTGTCCTGATTTTCGAAAGGTCGTCCTGTTTTTTCAAATACTCTCGAATTGTTCTGATTTTTGAAAATTGATCTATAAAATGTCCTGAATTGTCCTGATTAAGAAAAATACATCCCAAATATTATCAAAATTATAGTTTAACTATGAGGACATCGACAAAATCTTTATAATAGTTAAATCCATTCAACCGATGGTAATTTTCGTTTCCGATGATATTTGAACGATGTTTTCCGAAACGAATTGCATGTCAGCCTAGAGTCTGCTCACCGTTATAACATAAATAAGCGCAGTTACAGCACTTATATTTCGCCTTTAACTGTGCAATACATACTAGACTGCATATTATTTTCATGAATCTAGAAGTGTCCTGGAAAATCCTTATTTTTTTACTCCGCGGTGTCTATTTTACTTGACGGGACCATAGATGCCATCTGCCAACTGACGAAAGTTCAAAAAGTCTGGAAGGTTGACATCACTGGACGGGACTGTCAAACGAAAACGATTCGAAACGTTTTCGCAATGTTTTTTTCTCATCGTTCGGTTCGGTCGGCAGGTGCGTGCGTGCGCGGCTGAAATCCTCTTTGGAACCGTAGGAAACTGTCGACAGCACTGAAGAACGGTCCGCTGCTAACCTCGAAAGATACTACAGCATCAGCAGTACCATGAAACTGGTTCCGTTTGTTTGGAGATGCAGAGTGACTGCAGTGCAAGGAAGCCATCATCGAGCTGCTGCAGGAGTGTTTGCCGCAGCAAAACACCCCCAATCAGCTTGGGTTTGGCCTTATCGGTTTGCAGCTACCGGGGGAGTTCAACTACACGATCAACTGCGCATTTGCTGCTTGATCAAGCCTTTGAGGTAGGTTTATGATTTATTTTTGTGTTTTGTTATTTTGAGCAATTTTTTTGCAGGCCAGCCCATCTCCCCAGCCCAAGAGCGACTATCGGCCCCGGCTGTAAAATCCGTCAGGATTTTCTCGAGTGTTTGGAAAGCGAAGCACTAACATTTTCGAAAGATGACCTTGAATGTGGTCAGAAACTACAGGAGCAGCATCAAAAACAGGCTCCGTTTGTTTGGAGCGCAGAGTGGCTGCAGTGCAAGGAAGCTAACATCGAGTTGCTGCAGGAGTGTTTGCCTTGGAGGTAGGTTTATGATTTATTTTTGTGTTTTGTTATTTTTAGCTATTTTTTTTGTAGGATCTCTTGGGGGAACTGGACATCACCAAGCAGCTGAATGTGTTGACGAACTATCGAGCACTTGGGCCACCGAGTCATCATCGGCAAGTGTTGGACTTGTTTGAGGAAATTCGGCCGCTCAAAGTGGACTGCCGCGGGGGACAATTGTGAAGAAAACTCCCTACCCGGTTTCCACATTCTTCTACAAGTCAAGAGCAAATCCGACTTCTTTAGGCTGCTTCTGCACATCATCGACGAAGCCTGTTCATGACACCTTCATACCATCTCCGGACGCAAAAATATCGAGGAGAACTCCCTACATGCGCTACAGATCCCGTTTCACGGCTCTCAGGGGCTCTCATTCACAGATGGCGAATTTTTGGTGTTTTAAGCAGCCGATCATCTGCCCCATAGGGCAAATCCTATCAGAATTTCGAACACCATTTTTTTATTATTGTATATTATGGCATCCAAAATTTATTAAAAATATCCATAGAATTTTTTTTTTGTTTTATTTCCAAAAATTTGGAATCCGAATAAAAATAAACATCAGGGCAAAAAAGCAACAAAAACAACAGGGCAAAGCGATCGGATTTTTTGTCCGATTTCGATAGGAAAACCATCAGATTTTTATCGGAAAAACGTCAAATTTTGGTAGAAAATCTAATCGACTTCGGTCCTGAAACGACCCGATTGTTTTGACAGCTTACCGCAAAAACTTATCGTCGTCAGGAAAGTTGTGTCACCAGGGCACTGAATTTGTCTGAATATTTGCTGCCATGGGGCTGCCGAAGAAGTTCATGTTGAATGTTCGATCTCCGAGAAACACGAGCCAGATATAGGACCTCCCGGCGATACAACGAAAAAGGATGCTCCAGCACTCGACATTTCGATCGATCCGGACGGTTCGAAGATTTGTACCTCGGTTTGGAGAGTGGTCCTCAGATATCGGATTCGGGTGGACATGTTGTATTTGTAGCTCCAGCACAGGAAGAATCCTGTTAAATTTGAAGAGTATAATAATTTACACATTTTAAAATGAAATTAAAAAGAAATTTTACAAAAATATGAGAATCGTTGTATTTGATATATATTATGACTATTATGGTTTTTCAACCTTAAACCGACTTCAAGTAGTGTATTATAATGTAAAAAATTTCAAACAGTACGTCATGTCCAATCGTTGTATATCAAAAAACTTAGAACAGCTAAAAGATTGAAAAGCGTTCACCTAAAGTAAACTATTTATCCAAGAGTCTTAGCAGTTCTCAAAAGTAACATTACTTAAACCGTTCGGTAACTAATTTTTTTAATGATAGCAAGAAGATTCGCATCACAAGCAATTTTCCATTTTAAAATTTAGATGTTGTCTTGGTTATAACATACTCGCTTTTGAATGTCAAGACAAAACATATGCATGAATATTTCCAATCAGATACATTTCATGGTTATACATAAATTTTGTTAGTTTAATGTACGTAATAAGTTGTTGGATTGAAAAAATCTAGAAATTATATAAATTTTTTAAACTAATCAAATGACCGTTTTCTAAAATCTATATAAGTGCGAAGTACAGTCTATGAGTTTTTATTTGGCAATTTACCACTTGCATCACTTACGAGCTATATTTATGTCGTATTTTAAAATTGTTTACTAATTTTCGCCAGTTTTGAAAAAAATGGAAAACAGTTTAAGTAAAATTGCGTGTCACAAAATTTACAAAAATGACAAAATAGACTAAAATAAATAAAATGATTCAACGAAAACTGAAAATAAGCATGGATAAAAAAAAATAACCAAAACGTCAAAACTGACCAAAATGAATAATAACAATAATTACAAAAAATTACCATTATGACAAAAATAACAAAAATTGAATCTTAGACAAAAAATGATAAAATTCATAAAAATGCCAAAAGAAACAATTTTTTTATATGGCAAAAATATTAACTACTAAAATAACATTAAACAAGTTTGGACATTTTTATTTTCAATTTTAAACCCTATGTTACAATCATTTTTTTTCTATATTCTTACTTTCTTTACTCCAGAGAATACCCAAAGAAATCGTTGAATTATTTGTAACACATGGTTGGGGACCTTTTTTAATATTGTATTCTTAAATTTCATATTCGTCTTATGTTTTTTTATGACCGGTATTTAAGAATATGTACAGACCAACCAGGCCTACCACCACAATTCATTAGTGTAAATAATCAACCAAATTCTATCCCAGTTTCAAAGGGATCATTCAGAAAACATCTATTTTCGTTTAGTTTCGAAACAACTTATTACTTATAATACTTCTAGTCAAATGTCAAATATTTTATTTTTTACAATTTCCGAGAAGTCAAAAACGAAGCGAAACAAATAGAGGTGATAAAGTAATTATTCAAGAAAACAATGTGTGTTTTCAGAATCAGAATTTATATCCAGTATTAAGATTCATATTTATGATTAAGATACATAATTTAAATTCAGAATTGAGATGCAGTTTTCAAATAAAATGAGATTCAGAAATTATTATGCAATTATTTGCTTAACTCAACATTACGTGAAACGCATTTAGAATCCAGACACAAAATTTAAATTCATATTTAGAATGAAATTCATAATTCATATTGACAATTCAGAATTGGAATTCAAAATACAGCATCTTAATAGAATCAGTATAACAGTTTGAATTCAATCATTATTCAGTCCCGAATTCATATTCAAATGCAAGATTAGAATTCCGATTTTCGATTTGGAATTCATGATTTAAATTTGAGGTTTTAATAAATAAAATATAAATAAATTTCACGTTCGAAATTCAAAATGTACATATATATTTTCAAACTGAGACATCCTGATTCAGATTTATGATATTTATTGAGAATTTAAATTTATAAAATATATATTACAAGGTCATGGACTCAGTTCAAAAAATTTTATGTTGAGTTATTTATGGCTGAAATGATAGGGATTCATATTCAGACAAGTATTTTAGAGTACAGATTTTGTTTTTAAAATGAGGCATTATTTTCCTTTTTATCTTGCATTACCAAATTCAAATGATTGGTTTCACTTTTCAAATCGTGTAATCGAAATAGATTCATTGAAAACTCAATCTATAACGGGTATTTTGATCAACGAAGCTTTCGCTTGCGAGAATAAAGATGTTACTTTGTACGGCTCGCAAGTCCAAATTAAGCTTTGCAGTCCGGATTTATAATGTTTCGGACAGATATCACATGCTCGCGTATGTCGGTAATGTTGCGGGCAGTAAACTGACACTGTACAGCAATCACTTATGCATCATGTTGTCTTATTGTCAATACATATGAAAATCTCATGTCACGTTGGGGTGAATGATAAACGTTTGCCCCTGGTCCACTGTATGGCCCAAAGCTGCCACCGCTGCTCCTCTCCCTAGTCAATTCTTACTAGGCTTCGGGTAACTGGTAGCAATGGTAGCTACAGTTGAGGCTCTTTTTTGGTGCGGCCGACGACCGCGCAGTCAGAACGAATGTGTCTGACTGTGTTGTTGTGGCTTGCTAATATTGTTGAAAACGGTTAATGGGTGAGCACTCTGTTTCAGTGCACGTGTCAGGCAGTTTGTTGTCTGCGGGACCCACAAGTGGGAGAGAATGCTGCGCCGCGATTTGGCGTGGCCACCTGCTGGTGGTAAATCAGCGAGTGCTTCCCCGGTGAAATACCGGAAGTCTGAACTTGTGGAAAGTGTTAAAGTGGGTGTCGGAAGTCTAAAGCGAGCCATAGACTACACCACATATGTGCAAATGCGATGGAATTCTGTCGCTGTGAACACGATTTGCGTCGTGTATGGCACTGCTTGAATGATAGCGCAAACGGTTTAAGTAAAATCGGTCGGGATCGAAATATTTTATACGAACCACCCTCTGTGGCATGGTGTATGGTGCTGTTTTTACAAACTTCAGGCACTCAGCCCCAACCGGGGGGGAGGTGGTTTTTCGATGTTGCTGTTGCTGTTTTCGCCAGAAATCGTTTGTGTTCGCGCGGAATTTGTTTGTATCGTATGTAGGTGAGCATAGAATGAAACAATCGTCGAGGAATCATCGAATTTGCTCAAACCATTTGTGTAGGCTATGGCTCGCTGAACACAAGACAAAGAAAAAATAGTTTCACCTAACACTAGATATTTTTCAAACCTAAAAGAAATTTATGTTCGAATTGAAACAGGTTGCTGTTAAGATTTAAGTTATCTTTCAATGTAAATATTCGAAAGATGTAATTAAAGCTAGGCTGGTAATTTTCAGTCAATTCTATTCGATCCTGACCAGCGACTAGTAGTCAATGTCAACAAAAAAAATATATCAAAGTCGTCAATGAATAGAATGGCCATGCAACAAAGTCAGACGGGTATCAATGTGAATGTTGTTGCATTTAGCTCGAATCCCACACTTGGCAGCTTCTATATTTAATTTTTTTGTTTGTGTTGAAGTGGATTTTATGTAATAATTTTTGCAACAATATGGAAAATGAAATCTTTTACTGTGAGCAAAAAATGTCGCAGTAATCAAAATGTCGATTTCAACTTGGTCATAACATTGAAAGCTTATGTCGCTTATGGCTAACCAAAACTTAGTATCGCATGACGCATGACATTATGGATGTCTGACACTGACAATTTGCAGCTCTGAGTTTAAGTGATTTAGTTACAGAGAATATTTTAAGATTATTCAAGTACTTAATACTAAATAAATGCTTCATTCTATATTTTTGTATATTGACATTGCAGTAGCTTTTAATCAAGTGATGGAAATATTGAAGAAGAAATTATCCATCGATCGATATTAAATATTGCAATAAAAAATTTGGATATATTCAAATGTACATCTCAAAATAGTAAAATTGAACGTTTCTACCCAAAATCTCTAAATCATGCCTTAATAGCGTTTTCCAATAAAAGTCATATTATAATTTGTTTTCAAAGAACACATTGGTTTCAAAAAATATTCTTTAACATTTGAAATGCAATCGGAATCTAAAACGATGGACTTTTTTCAATTTATTCCATATAAAAACAAAAATGTTTTCAATCTGAAAGAAAGGCTCAAATCCACTGTTAAGTGTATTAAACCGGGTTTATAATTGGTAGCCCTAGTTTTGTTTTTGTTACGGTTTCTTGTTTTCGAGAACATTTGCAGTACCTAGTAAGATTTTCAAGAGTTTGGCTAGTTGAATTCAAATCGAAGTTCTTTACAAAAACACATTTGGACGACTGACTGATTTTTTTCGCATCGGGTAACGGTGATAGAACGGATGCTCGGATACTGGAATCGGACCACATCAGATCTGCAGGATATCAACGCTGCGGTATAACAGCCCTGCGGAACAACACTGCGGGACAACTCTGAGCGACCACTCTGCGGGACAATAACACTGCGGGCCAATATGCGCGATCGCTCTGCGGGACAACTTACTGCGTGACAACTTACTGCGGGACATCATTACTGCGGAACAACATCTCTGCGGGTCAACGTTTCTGTGGGTCAATTTGCTTACGGGTCAACGGGTCTGCGGCTCTATGGGACGCTTGAAGGTTCAAATTTGGGTACTAGCGATTGCCTACTACTATTGGAAGAAGTGAGGGGTCTCAAAAAATCATTAAAACATTTCTCGTAACCAAATAACCCCCCAAGCCAGATTTGTTCTTCAGTTATGCAAAAAAATGTAAGGAAGCCCCCCTCCTCCTTTTTTTCGCCCCAGGAACAGACAAGTAGACAGATAGACAGACAGACAGAAATGTTATATACCTATGTGTAGATACATAGAATCGTTGAATTTTATATTCATCGTCAGCAAACATTTTATGAAAAAAAATATGGGTAAGTTCATTGCATGTTAAAAAAAAGTAATCACAAACATAAACACAATCTCGAATCTCACGTTTCGTTGTCAAGACTCTCTGGCTCATTAAACTAACCCCTGTCGATAAGACTTAGAACCAATCCCAGTTCACAAAAAGTGAACTTTTTTTTAAAATTATTTACTGCTCCCTGACCAGCACCATACATGCTTATCTACCAAAGCTACTGAAAAGTTTATCAGATTGTTATCAATTGCATTATGTTTTGTTATTGTTGTTATTATCAATTTTTTAAAGATGAACAGGTAAAAATGCTTCTAAGGTGCCAAAATAGCTCAGTCACTCATCGTTCAACAGCCGGAATAGATTGCGCGAAAGCATGTGGCTCTTGCTAGTATTTACGATTTTATTCGCGTGCGATTCCTCTCGGGCGGCAAATATTCTTTACCTCAACGGAATTCCTTCACCGTCGCACTTCATATGGTAGGTCAAATCTGTTATTATAAATTCAATGATGTTATGACACTTCTTTTACGTTTTCAATTGAAGGAATCGTTCCCTGATGTACGGTTTGGCGGCCAAAGGTCACAACGTGACGGCTTTGAGTGTCGATATAGACGATAAGGCGCCGCCCAATGTTAGCTTCATACAAATCGAGGGCGTCTACGAGTTTATGACTGATTCTGATGATATAATAGATTACTTGGAAATGACCAAGTTTACAACTTACGACATGCTGACTGCTTTCAGTGATTTTTGTATCGGGGGTTGCTTAGCTTCTTTGAACTCGAAGGGGCTGGAGCAGTTGCTTGCGTACCCGGATGATTTCAAGTTTGATTTGATCATCAGCGACTTCCTACAGGGGCCATGCCTTTCGCCTGTGGCTCAACATAAATTCAAATATCCACCATTGGTTTTGGCTACCGGATTTCATGGACTGACACTTTCCACCTCGATAACCGGAGCTTATTCTTATCCGGGTAGTATCCCGAATCACGAGTACGATGTGCCAGAGAATATGAACTACAAGCAGCGCTTCATGAATTTCTTATACAGCCATTACGAGGAGCTACTACGAACCTATCACACAGAACCGACCATGGATGGTTTGATTCGTCAGATTATGCCAGATATTCCTTATGTTGCAGATTTGGACAAAAATGCTCGAGTAGTTCTTTTGAACTCCAATCCCGTAATTCAGTACTCTGAATCAGCCATGCCCAATCTGATCTCCGTAGGAGGAATGCAAATAAGCTCCCCGAAAGAACTTCCGGTAGATTTGAAAACGGTAATCGAGAGCGCCGAAAATGGCGCCATCCTGTTTTCTCTAGGGACAAACGTTCGAAGTGATTCTCTCGGAAAAGAACGAATCGTCGCCATTGTCAATGCGATGGCCAAATTTCCCCAGTTCAAATTTCTTTGGAAGTTCGAATCGGATAAACTTCCGATCGAAATCCCGCCAAACGTCTATATCCGGAAGTGGATGCCTCAAAATGATATCCTCGCACACCCGAACATAAAACTGTTCATCACCCACAGTGGACTTTTGAGCACCCAAGAAGCGATTTGGTATGGGGTCCCTCTGATAGGGTTCCCAATCTTTGCGGATCAGAACAAAAACATTAACTACTGTGTCCAACAGGGAGTTGGAATAAGATTATCCATCGACAAGCTCAATACCAAAGATCTAGCCGAGGCCATCGAAACCATTACCTCGAATCCATCGTAAGGCGATTGAATTGAAATCAGTGAAATAAAAAGTTTTAAAATTTAAAAATTCTTTCACAGCTATCGCAAGAAGATGGCCCACCTATCGAAGGTGTTTCGGGATCAGCCGGAGCATCCTCTGCAGCGTGCCATCTGGTGGGTGGAGTGGGTACTGCGCAACCCGGAAACGCGAATTCTTCAGTCGAATGCCGTCCATCTCAATTGGTTTGTGAAATATTCCTTCGATGTGATTATTCCGATAATCATTGCACTTGTTGCGGTTTTCAAACTTTTTGTGATAGTTGTTAGAATGGTTCTCTGTAAGAGTAGAAAAACTCATAAATCTAAATCCGAGTAAATTTCAGAAGTACCGATTTCTGTTTGTTTTATTCTAATTCATGACCTAAGAGAGTTCACATATTTATAAAATGTCTTTTAAAATGTAATGACAAATTCTTCTTACTAATCTCCTCGAAAATAGCATCAGCATAGCATTAGCATAGCATTAGCATAGCATTAGCATAGCGTTAGCATAGCATTAGCATAGCATTAGCATAGCATTAGCATAGCATTAGCATAGCATTAGCATAGCATTAGCATAGCATTAGCATAGCATTAGCATAGCATTAGCATAGCATTAGCATAGCATTAGCATAGTATTAGCATAGCATTAGCATAGCATTAGCATAGCATTAGCATAGCATTAGCATAGCATTAGCATAGCATTAGCATAGCATTAGCATAGCATTAGCATAGCATTAGCATAGCATTAGCATAGCATTAGCATAGAATTAGCATAGCATTAGCATAGCATTAGCATAGCATAGCATTAGCATAGCATTAGCATAGCATTAGCATAGCATTAGCATAGCATTAGCATAGCATTAGCATAGCATTAGCATAGCATTAGCATAGCATTAGCATAGCATTAGCATAGCATTAGCATAGCATTAGCATAGCATTAGCATAGCATTAGCATAGCATTAGCATAGCATTAGCATAGCATTAGCATAGCATTAGCATAGCATTAGCATAGCATTAGCATAGCATTAGCATAGCATTAGCATAGCATTAGCATAGCATTAGCATAGCATTAGCATAGCATTAGCATAGCATTAGCATAGCATTAGCATAGCATTAGCATAGCATTAGCATAGCATTAGCATAGCATTAGCATAGCATTAGCATAGCATTAGCATAGCATTAGCATAGCATTAGCATAGCATTAGCATAGCATTAGCATAGCAAGCACATGCAGGATCTCAATGAAACTTGATGTATCCTCGAAGAGATTCCTTGCATTTTACTCTAAGCGTACATCTTTTGAGGATATGGTTTCTAGCATCTTACAAATGCTAAAACCACCAACCCACAGTAAGTGTACTATGTATGCTGTGACTGGGATTCGATCTCATGACCGTTGGCTTAAAGACTAGAAGGCTCTCCTCTACGCCACGGGCTGCGGCATAAATTTTAACGAACTTCGGTTAATTTTTGTTTTCAAATAATCAATCCAGTATTTTTGCTACATTGAAGGCTTTTTTCAGAACAAAACGCTGTATGAAATTTTTTTTCCTGGGACTTCGAAAATAAAAAAAAAATGGTAAAACGGGCCATTTTCTCGTTTTTATTTATTTTTAAGCTTCTCTTAGCTATAGCGAATGGCTCGCGTAAGTCAAACAATTTTTTTAAATAACTATTTAGTACGGTTTTATGACAATTTTAGTAAATCCCACTTAAGGCGGGACTTTTAAATTTCAGATAGAATCCCAAATAGATATCTGATTTCTTTAACACCAGGACCGGATTAAGTCATCCGGTGGGTGGGGGCAATTTTTTCTCGGGAGGGCCCTAAGAATCGATTTTTTCCATATGCCATCTCAGAGATTACGTAATGAGTTCAACTTATTGCCTTCAAATAGCCATTATGTCTGCGTAGAAGGCAGTTCTGGTATCTCAATAATTGTTAAACCATACCGTACAATCATCGTTATTTATCAACAAATGGAAAATTAAAAATCTATATTTCGGACTTAGATTCCAAAATTTAAAAAAAAAAACAAAAAAATTGAACTTATATTCCAAGGAGATATAAATTGATTAAAATTAAAAACCATAAATCAGATTTTATCCAGAATGACAAGTTATAAATAATACAACATTGAAAATCAAAGTTACAATCAGGGCCAAAACTAGAATTTAAATGAGGTTCCAAGAATACCAAGCGAAATGTTCTTCCCAAAATTTCAAATTCTTAATCTTAATCTTAATTCAATAATTTTGATGAACTTTTTAAACGATTTAATAGTAAAAATCGTGACTTATTTAGAACTCAAGTCAAAACCTCGGAATCTTATTCCAGGGCCACAATTCTACTACAGTTTAAAAAAAAAAAGTTTCACTTGTTGATAGAAATTTATAATATAGAATATCTAATTTCTATAAGACAAAGCTAAGCTTGCCAGATTGTCAGATGTGTACCGATTTTGTTTACTTTATATGCAAAATCAATCGAAAATTTCAGTGTTCGGCACAAAAGCGCTAATCCGCCTATTCGCTAGTTAGTCCGCTAACTTTTTGTTAGCGGTTTAATTTTTTCGCTAAGTTTGGATTGATTTAGCGAATTGAAAAGTTCCGCTATTTTTTGGTTCCAGTAATTGAAGATCGCTAACTCCCATATATTTGTATAAATCTCTCGAATTCTTAGTGATAGAATAAACTTTTTTTCATTAGTCAAGTCAAAGTTACATTGTGCATCATTCTGATTGTTTAATTGGATTTACTGGAGGAATGCGTACTAGAGTTAGAGAAAAGATGTATTTAGTGTCATTTTTCTCTCTTCAAGCACTTTTTTTAGCAACTTTTACAGAAGAAGATAACAATAAAAGGTGTTAAACAATATAAAACTATTTTCAATATCTCTTCATTAGCATTTGTATTCAAGTGGTTGAACTATTTACTTTTTACAATACAGTTTTTTAGAGATTTTACAGATCAGTTCATATAAAAATAAGGTAAAATCACTATTGTAGCATTCGTTTTAAGTTTAAATAGAAATTGTATAATTGTTCACGTTTGACAATGCTCCTGCAAATGTGAAAAAGGGGAAAACAGGTTAAAGATTTTAAATGAGGATTATGTAAAATAATGCCGAAACAAAAAAAATATAATTGCACAGAAGATTATTTGCAACAAAATTTCATACTATCTACTTTGCACAAAACCAATGAATCCAAAATTTACATTAAAAAAAGAGAGATATACAGTAGCGTTCAAAAAAGAATGAAATCGCTTGAAGCTGCGCACCAACTTCCAACTTTGACAAGCTACCATTTCTCTCACGGTTGATATTTTTTCATGAAAATTTCACACAATCTAGTTCAACTATCCAACTAACCTTGCACAAAATTTGAAGTCTTTACATTGACGGGAAACAAAGATACAGCTATTCCCGTAAAAAAGGGAAATTTGGAGTTGCTTCACTAAATTGGCCGTATCTTTGATAATTTTCATTGAAAAATCTTGAAATTTGGTCAAAAGATGTGAAAATGTTTGATCTAATACCAGGCCAAAGTTCGTCAAAATCGATGAACGTGATCAAAAATGGTGCCGGGTTGAAAATGAGGTTCATTATCGCCCAGCAGACGATTTCATTCTTTTTTGGACGGATGTTTATATGGAAATCAGCGTAATCCATATATTCTTGGTATTTTCTTTCACAAAACCAAAAATTATCACAAAGAATGTTAATTGCTAAAAGCTTTATTCGTTCTTTGTTTCGAAAGAGAAAATGTTTCAACAGAGTTCAAAATATGAAGAACAGAGCTTCAGATATGAGCTGCTAATTATACCGATGAACAAATTTGATCTACAATTTAAGCGAATATTCTATTAGCTCTTGTGTTTCAATACCAGTTCTGTTGGAACAATTTCTGTTTCTAAACAAAGGAAAAATAAAGTTCCTATCAATTTACAACATTCTTTGTGATAAATTTTGGTTTTGTGATAGAAAATACCAAGAATATATGGATTTCGAATATTTTCATATAAACATCCGTCCAAAAAAGAATGAAATCGTCTGCTGGGCGATAATGAACCTCATTTTCAACCCGGCACCATTTTTGATCACGTTCATCGATTTTGACGAAACTTCGCCTAGTATTAGATCAAACATTTTCACATCTTTTGACCAAATTTCAAGATTTTTCAATGAAAATTGTCAAAGATACAGCCAATTTAGTGAAGCAACTTCAAATTTCCTTTTTTTACGGGAATAGCTGTATCTTTGTTTCCCGTCGATGTAAAGACTTCAAATTTTGTGCAATGTTAGTTGGATAGTTGAACTAGATTGTGTGAAATTTTCATGAAAAAATATCAACAGTGAGTGAAATGGCAGCTTGTCAAAGTTGGAAGTGGGTACGCAGCTTCAAGCGATTTCATTCTTTTTTGAACGCAACTGTAGCTCCCATTATCCACATTCTGTTCTTTTGCTCTTTCTTTAATTGTTCGAAAATTGTTTGTTTTAATTTATAGAACACAGAGACTCGTTAAAACTCCTATCTTTGACAGTTTTGGTTTGGCTCATATAATTTTATGAAAATACGATCAATTTATTTAATTTTAAATCAAATACTTGAAACTTCAACAATTCCTCCTTGAGGATTTGGAAAAATCGAAAGGGGGAAGTGCGTGACTAAAGAAAAATTTGATATTTGTTCCGGTCTTAATGTTGGTAAACAGTTAGCGATTAGCGATTAGCGCTTTAAGCTCAAAGCGATAACTTTTTTGACAGTTTTAGCGTATTTAATTAGCGATCGCTAACTTTGTATGAGTTAGCGATTTAATTAGCGGCGCTAAGTTTTCAGTTAGCGATGCCGAACACTGATGAATACGAATTTGATTCTTTGATAATTATTGCACTTTTTGTAAGTTTAAAATTTGGAGAAAAAAAATCTTCTGAGAGATTTGTCAGTACCAAATCAATTCTAGTTGAATTCTACTACCGAACTGTAAATTCTGTTTAGTTTTTCATTATTGATATACTTGTACATAAATACAAAGCAAGATGCCAACTAAAATATATTTGGAGTTGGTTTTATTTTCATAAAGCTTAGCAAAAAATAGCTGCTGTGCAAAAATTTTCACAGCAAACTTTAGATATTTTATAATACTTGAATAGGTTATTAAATTTGGATGGATGAACAAAGTTGTAAAAATAGAATTCAATTTACGAATGGTTGAAGTTGATGTAAATTATTGTTTAAATGTTGTTGATATGATTTGGTGATTTTTTTTACGAGTTTAAAATGATTTTGATACGGTCTAACTATCTTCCTGAGGCTATTCAAACTCCTCAATGTTAAAACTAGAGTCCGCTTGAATGCTATTTATACCAATGATATGTAGTCACCAAATCCCAATCGGAAAACATTGAAAAATTTGTTATGGAATTCACAGATAATGTGTCAAATACCGTAAAACTTTGATAACTTGAAAATCGTAATTTTAATTCATTTTAATTCATTTTTTTATTCAGTGACGAAATACTTTCTGGTGCAATTATATGAGGCCCTCAAAACTAAAGACGTGTATGTAAGTGCAAAAATGATCGATTTTGAGTAAATAATGCCCAAAGATTCTCTATGATACAAATCAAATTTGGTGAGTTTCTTAGATTTTTATAATTATATCCTCATACTTGTGCGTTCGAAAGAAAATTACAAATGTTCGGTAAATGTATGGAAAATAAACAAAACAATTTAAAACCATGTTTTCGGAAATAAGTTTTTAAACACTTTTACCCCTTTGGCTTATATCACTTTAAAACGATTTTCATATCTCTGTTTTGAATTTAGTTAGTGTAGAACCAGATATATTTATCCAAATGATATACGCAAAAAAAAAATGAATTCTTAGACCATGGCTTTTCCAAAAAGAGCTTTGCGGGCCACATGTGACCCACGGGCCATGGTTTGGCCACCGATGATTTAAATAGTTTACAAAATACAAATAGTCGAAAACATTATCTTTTACTTTTATTCCTAAATATTTTGTGGTTGAAAAGAATTTGGTAATTATTTACTAATTTATGTAGATACAAACAGTTTTACTCTTGAATAAAACCTTGAAATTCATTATTTGAAAACTGCCTTTTTAGGACTTAATTTTGAAAGTGAAGATTTAAAATAAATAGGATGAGTGTTCCTACTTTGGACCTAGAGCTTACTTTAGTCCTAAAATGCCGAAAATTGTAAATAGTTCATTTAACTGGAAAAGGATAAAGATACTCCTATGCACACAATGCACTCTAATTCTTCCTGAATACTACCATACCACTTTTGCCATAAAAAGTCTTTTTGATAAAATTAAAAAAAAATTAAAAATGTTCCTTCTCATCAATGGTAAATCAGACAGCTCAATTAGTAGGGCGCGTTTTGAGAAATTAGAGTGAATAAGGAAAAAACACTTTTTTTTACTTTCCAAGCCAAAGTTTAAATCGAAATTACTTTCACTGTGAAAAATATGAACCATACTACCTATTTTTCCTGAAACAAATGAAAATCTATGCAAAACCCGGAAAATTTGCAAAGGGTCCAAATATAGACTTTCGACTTCGATGTTCCATTTTTAGACATGACATCACCAAAACTTACCAAAACATACCAAAAAATCAACAAAGGTGAGAAATTTTAATTGGGGCATAATTTAGAACCAATATTGAATATTTCTAACATTTTTTGCCAGCTTTACTCAAATAAAATACAAGTAGGTAGCGTAAAAAACGGTTCAGCTTTTGTTCGGCTGATTGAGCTGACGTGAGTGAAAGTGTGTGAGATATTCATAACAGAAATTTAATTTTTTAACTTTTCCTTGATAATATTTGATTGAAGATAACATTTCTAATGAATTTGTTCATTTATTCTTGAAAAATCATACCTTTTATAGGAATTTTAGTTCTAGATCCAATGAAAGGCACCGGTTCAGTACCAAAATAGGAACAGTAGGTTCAAAGTTAGAAATTTTGATCATCCATATCGTTTCAAACCTTTCAACAACGTCGAAACCTATGTTTAAAACTCTCATTGGAACTAGCAGATGAGATCATGAATTATAAATAAAAAACCTGGAGGAAATAAACCTCCCGTCCATTTATGAGAAAAACAGGATTATTTAAAAACCACTTAAAGGGTCCAAAGTAGGGCAACTAACCCTATTTGCTAATTTATGTAGAAACAAAAAGTTTTACTCTAAAATAAAACCTAGAAATTCATTATTTATTATTTAAATCTTTATAAAAAACTCCATTTTTAAGACTTAATTTCGAAAGTGAAGATTTAAAATAAATACCAATCTATTATTGTAAAAATAGCTCAAAGCTGAATAATTATATAGAACCTACACATTTTTCAAACAGTCAATGTGTAAATTGTTCAAGCAAAACTGTAATTAGGAAAAAAAATTGTGCTATAATTCCGATTTTCTAGTTATGTTCTACCTTGACCGGGCTTGTATCGTGACTCTAATATGATTCTCAGACAACTTTCAGTAACAATAATTTATTTTAAAGTTATTCAAAGTCGAAGAAATAGTTTTTGAAAAAAATGCGCCGGGAAAAAGCTGTAAATAAGATATGAAGTGCTCGAAAAAAATTCACTTAGCGCCTAATTAAGCTGAAGTTAAAAGCTTTATGATACACATATGGAAACAAAATTAATTTTTTTAAGCTCATGGTCACAAAAAGTGTATAAAAATGGTGAAAACCCCGACTTTCAATCATTCATCCGCCAAAACTATTCCAGTCGCAGTAGAAAAATTATAAGTAGTAAATTGGAAAGTTGACGTAATTTGTCACATTTTGGCATGTTTAGATTTTTGAAATTCAAAACACAAAATTTATGACGACTTTTCAAAGGTAGCTATTATTCGAACTACTTATCAATCTGAATTTTCTGAAACAATTCATGCACCTAGATTCAGCTTTGCACTGTATGAATATGTTCATGTAAAGTTTAGGCATTAAATAAAACTATATGCACAAGAAAAGATATTTAATACCAGTTCTCGTGATGTAACTGCATTGGGGGTGTGATGCTTGGCAAAAAAAACCTATCTGACCCGATAAACTTCGTTTTACCCATAAATAAAAAAATCATTATAGATGTTCAATTTCATCTACACTTCCTTAACTTTTTTGTGCTCATGAAACTTTTTTATTAACATTTTATTTAAATTGTTCGACTTGTGCTCCATTTTAAGTTGATTTTGTATGGGCCCCCCTTCCATAAAATGTGAGATTCTTGAAACTATTATACAAACCATTTCTGACCGGGAAAAACCCTCGGATACTAAATTCCATTTCATTCCATTTCAAAGAAAACGCCTCCATTTTTATACATAACATAAATGAGTAAAATACTTTCTGAACTTGAATTTTATTCTGAGAATCGTATTTGAGTCACATTATAAGCTTTCGAAAACTGTAAATTTTGTAGAAATCGGTTGAGAAATGAGATAATTTTAGCAGAAAATGTGTGCCGTTGTTTGGCCGCTCACGGTATAATTAGGTGTAGGATTTTTTTTATTATCTGACAATTTGCGCCGGGGGTCTTCAGGTCTTTCCCAAAATTGAAAACCATTGTTTGTTTTCAATGCAAAAAAGGGATTTATTGTTATTATTTCTTTCATCACTCTCAAAGGAGTTGTTGGCCCACTTTGGTGTCTTGAGATGAAAGTTGGGCTATAAAATGGTATTTTTTGCAGAATTTTCGGAGATGCAAAGGGCTGATAAAATTTCAATGCGTTTTGATGTGCTATTTAATGATCCCCGTTGAAAAATAACAGAGTTATATAGTTTTGTAATATGTTTTTTTGAAAAATAAGAATGTATGAAATCTGAAAGAATACATCTGTTTTTCAGTCAAAAAATGAATTAAATTTTGGTGAAGATCTGATGACTTCAGGCGCAAACCCGTCAGATAATAAAAAAACCTCCGTATACCACATACGTTATTCAAATACCACAAAACTGTCATCATTTTAAGCTCAAAAACCGTCTTTTGACCTCCTCCAGTAGGTTTAGTGTGAAATAATTGTGTCTATCCGTTCCTTTGTCTTTCGTTCATTTCTCGATTTAATGTTGATTAAACCATCAAACCATTTATGTCGATTCCTAGTAAGTCCGAAGTCCTAGTAAGAAGAAATGAAGTGATTTTTTTCTTCAAAACGTCCTCCGTAAGGACTCACTAAATCATCCCCGAGATCGCATCAGCAATATCAGCGGGAGATTGATGCATCTCTGACCTAAATCCTATTTTTTGTAAGGCAGCAGTAGCAACATCCGTTTGCTTTTTCCAACGCTTTTCCTGCTCTTTTATGTATTTGACTCAGAAGTGTTTGGTAAAACATACCTTCAAGCTACAGTGATGGTCGTAAGTTTTGGTATAAAATAAATGGTAATGGTAGTTTTAAAAAATGGAAATTTTCAGGGAAAAATGTGATATTAAATAGAAACAGCCTTTTCTCAAACTTTTTCATAAAATTTATAAATTTCCACCGCACTGTTCCACGCGGGAAACTTAAACTACACTACACTACGAATGTAAAAGTTTGGTCGGTCCATTCAGGGGCAGGCTGCCATCATTCTGCTCTGTTTACCCGTCTAATTTTTTCCGCCTTCAGGAACCTGGCCATCGATGTCATCGCTATCGTCGTCGTCCCCGGGAGTGCTGCCTTCGGAGACGCCCTCGTTTGTCAGTTTTCCAGCATTGCCAGCATCCTTGGCAGCCGGTGCCGGTGTGGCAGACGACGTCGACGAAGACGACGCTGCTACTTCCGGCGCCGATGGCATCAACCGTCGTGGCTGAGTGGGTGACAATCCTGTGGCGGCCGATGACAGGGCCCCGTTCAGACGATCTGCCATCTTCAGATACTGGATGCAGGAGGGGTTTTTTCCGAGGTTAAGGTAGACCGTCGACGGTTTATATTAAAAAAAAATCAAGAAGAAGTGTAGAAATTGAGGAAACGAAAAATAAAAACGATTGATGCATGAAATTGCCAATATCAGTTAAGGATAAGGATCTCGAGTGAAAAATATAAAATTAAGACAAAATCGAAAGAGGAAAAAAACAGAATCCTCATATCGGTTACAAAATATTTGAACAGGGACTACCAACCTCCCGGTGGACGTTGGTGTGTTGCGCCATCTCCAGAAAGTTGGCCAAGTAGGAAACGGACTGTTCCGGTTTGGCGATTTCGTAGCAGTACAGAGCAAAGTTGAGATAGATTAGCGGGTTCTTGATTGCATCGGGTAGCATGGTCGATTTCTCCAGCGACAGGTAAGCGTTGCCCGGGTCGTTCAGGTGTCGCAAACACGCTGTGACGTTTCGGAGGAAGAATGTTAATGTTCACAGGGAATACGGGAGAAAAACATTTCATTAACTAAAGTGAAGCTAAAAATAAAGCTTAGGTAACATTTGGATGTTGAGAAATTTTATGCGAAATGAAAATATCCAGAAAATTATAGTCACATGTGACAAAAAAGACCTTGAGAAGGAAAAGGCATTCGAAAAAACCTGATGAATAATCATTTGCTGTGACAAAGCGGTGGGTTGTCTCAAATTTTGCGTATGACCATTCGGTAGGCCTGCACTGTAACGCAAGTTTCATCAAAATAAGACCACGGTAGGACAGTTAAGACTGAATTCTGTAGCAAACATCTATGTGGTTATTCAGTTTTTGCATAAAATTGTTTGTTTCTTTAGTAACTTTCGGCTACAGTTGTCTGTTTGTCTGTCTGTCGGTTCGCTCCGAAAACTTGGCTTGGAACTTGGCAGGTGGGTGCTTTTGAGGTCGTGGAAAAGTTTTCATTACAGTTTAAGACCCCTCTTACTAATTGGAGGAGGGGAGGAGGTCTCCCAAACAAAAGTTAAATGTTGGCATAACTTGAGAACCATTCAAGCAGATGGTACCATATTTGGCTTTTTGGCTAAGAGGGGCAAAGAGGGTATATTTAATACCCCTCTTTTTTCCAGAGGGGAAATAGGAAGGGGAGAGGCTCTCTTACAATTTCACATCACATCGCATAACTCGAGAGTAAGTCAAGAAAATGGAACCAGATTTGGCATGTGAGGATATTTGGATACGAGAAATGTTTCAATGATTATTTGAGATCTCTCCCTTCTTCCAGTGGGGAAAAAAGAGGAAGTGGGGCTTCCATACAACTTTTATTGCATACTTCGGTAGCTATTCGAGCAATTGGAACCAAATTGGCATGGGAGGATATATGGATATGGGGAAAAGTTCTACAATTGTTTGAGACTCCTCCCGACTTGTATTGGCGAGGGACCGCATACTCGATAACTGATCAAGCGAAGGGATTCAAATTTGGAATTGCGAGCAGGGATTCCAGCATATTTTTTCCAAAGTTCAGGAAACCGTGTTTATAAAAATCAGGAAAAATCAGGCATCAATCATAAGCCGAACTGATGACTTTCTTTTATCTTTCCAACAAAAATGTTTAGTCGTCGAACATGGTGATATCAAAAATCATAACTTCTCGAACCTTTTTTTTTGGAATCTATCGATTCAGCTTGATGATTTACGTTATATAAGCTAAGATGAGCTTAACAATTTTAATAAACTTTTAATTGACAGTTCAATCATTCATCATGGTTTGAATTTTTTTTTCTCTTAACAATTTGGTAAAATATTCAATTTACATAAATTTGCTATATCTTATGAATAACGTTCTCATCATAGCTCCAACAAAGGTAATAAAAAGTAAAACAAAAAAAAAATTAAGGATACCAATTCAACTGGAAAATGATAACTGAACCGGAACCAAGAAAAAAGGTCCATCATAAAGCAAAAGGTATCCATCAAACAAATTTACAAAAAATTAAAAGTGAGAATAACATAGAATCGCCCTAAATTTTCAAGCACACTATTCCTAAGAAATTATTCAAAGACTATGAACGCTCATGTAAAGCTTTGCTTATACTCAAAAAAGAAGAAGTTCCGCTAATTTCAGACTTTTGACATTATTATTGTTGTGTTGTTTCTGAGATCAGAGATCGTCAGTTCGTTTTTGCGTTTGACGATGCAAATTCTTCATGAACTTAGAGCTTTATAGGAATTAGGTGGCAAGACTCACGTGACTCCGTCTCGACTCGACTAGCGTCACCTCACGCGCGGCGCAGAATAAGGGGGATCATTAACTTAGTCTGAAATAAAAATATCTGAAAAATGTTTTTTTACGTTTGAAAGCCTATGTATTGAGTTTCAAATAGGCTAAATTTTATTTGTAGTTGGAGATTTTCTTTATAACTATAAGGTATATGAAACGTAGTTTTCAAGTTCTAAAATATTAGTTTTTCGAAGACTCACAAACAAACATCTCACCTGATAAAATGATAGCATTTAGAAGCAACCAGAAGCTAAGTTTTCTTTATATATGTATAGTTTTAGAGTTATTTTTATGGTCATTCTATGATAATTTTTGGATATTTAAAAAGGGACATTTTATATGAGAAAGCCTGTTCAGAATGGCTAAAAACCCTATCAAATAGTTGAGTTTGAAAAAAAAGTTAACAAAGAAACAGTGGGAGGACCTAGGGAATTGCATGAAGGTTATATTTCATTTGTTTTTGGAACCAGAAAATATTGAGAAATGTTTATAATTTTTGCCCCTAAAGGTATGCAGCCACATGGTCCATTTTTAAGTATATTTATTTTTGAAAGAAAACGTTGAAAAATTCAATTGAGTCCAAACAAAAATTACTGTTATTGATGTTTTTAGCCTTTTGTGCTAATTAGCATCAAAACAATAATTTTTAAGATGTTGAGATACATTATTCTGTTTATATAAACACTAGCTGACCCGGTGTGCTTTGCTACACCTTTCAAAATCAAATAATATTTTCAAAAATTTATCAAATTTTTATTGTTTTATTGACATTATTTTAAATCAGATTATAAGGTATTCATAAGCAATTGCTATAAAATGAAAGCTGCAGCTAGAGTTTCGAATTGCAACACAATGATGAATTAAAATAATATTGTTATAGATGCTTTATAAATTTGTTTTAAAGATCTGATAATGTTAATCTGTCTGGAGGGTCTCAAATTAATTGTACGCAAACAATCTAACTTAGATATAGAATTTTGCTGTTTTTGCTTGATATGTTCTGGATTTATGCTAAAACTGATAAGAGAGCCCCCTCCCCTGTCCTTCCCTTCACCCCCTGCTGATTCGAGGTCGTGGTCTTTAATAATCATACCCATATTTTGGTGCCCAAAAATCCTCTTATATTCAATATTATTCCATTCTTTGATAAGTTTTTATGCTTCACAACAAAATGTATATGGAGCCTCCTCCTTCCTTCTCCTCTCTACACTGTAGAGCATAAGGATCTATAGCAATCGTAGAAACATATCTAGTAATCAAGTACCTTCTATGCATATTTTTCCATTTGTTGGCAAGGACCGACAAAAAACAAAAACACAGCACAGTACATATCGTGCAACACAAATCCTGGAGTGCTGACACATAAATTTTCGTGTGCGAC
The DNA here is from genome assembly GCF_029784155.1 of Uranotaenia lowii. Classification (NCBI taxonomy): domain Eukaryota; kingdom Metazoa; phylum Arthropoda; class Insecta; order Diptera; family Culicidae; genus Uranotaenia; species Uranotaenia lowii. Next base: position 121,580,433 of record NC_073693.1, on the reverse strand, counting down.
ACTTCGGTTTGGCACAGCACTTCAATTGTGTTGTGCTGCATCAAATCAACACGACACAGTTCCCAGTTGTGTCGTGTCGAGAAGAACACAGTTGTGCTTAGCACGCAACACAGTGTGTTTTACGAGCAAGGCTATTTTAACCCGTCGCGCTTGATTGGACAGCATTTCTCCGTATTTTACATGGCGAAGTTCTTCACTCACATTGTGTCGAGAAAGAAGCTTGAAAGCAAACGAAAAAAATCTATCCAGTTCGCCTGCTGGCAGATTTGCAACAATTAAAATCTCATTGTTTCGGGACCGGCACACGAACACACTGTGTCGTCAACTGTGTCGGATTTTGTGTCGCATGCAGTACTGTGCTGTGTTGCGGCCGACACGAAACAAAAGAAGATCAACACAGACACAGCACAGTTTCGTTTCGAATGTGCCGTGTCATCAAATTGATGGAGGAGGCCATGACTTGTTGGCTGCATCGGACGCGTTTTTTTTTTCGTTCTCCGTCGGTGGAAATATTATTTGAATAATTGTGTAAAACTAACTTCCAAATGGGAAAATTCTCAATAACTAAAATGTTGCGAATATTAAAAGTGATTTAGTTTTCCTAGTTTTAATATTGTAGAATTCAGTGTTCTTGGAGAGAGCAGGAAATGTTTGTAGAATTTAAAGTGAAAAGCAAAACGGTTTAAGCGCGCAGGTATTTTTCTCTCCCGTTTTAATGATCACTTTCGGAGATAAAAGTGTTATCAAGTGAAAATTAAAAGTTATGTGAAGCAAAGTTATACCAACGTATGACCCAAGTGATACGCAGTGGTTGAACTTAAAAGTAGCCACTCTAAAAGGCGAAGATTAGCGTTAAAATTGGGCCTATGGGAATCTGAATCGCGAACTTTGAAGATTGCTTATGGTCAATCGTGGCCTTTTTTTTTTCGTTTTCGCGCACGTGCATGGGTGGCGGGCTGGTATTAAATACTAGATTGCTGCGATTGGTAATAAATTGATACCTAACTGAAGATCATGCAGATTTTTGCTAAGTGATGTGGATCTACTAAAAACTGCTGAAGCTTCATGATGGCTTAAAGATAAGTATCCTTTGATTTCATTACATTTTAATCAAAACAGTATTTTTTCAAGTGATTCATGTAAAACAAAATAGCTTAACTCTATTCAAGGGGATTGGTGGGCATTGAAATATTTTGGAACAAGTTTTCCTGGGGGAAGGGGATTTGGGAACACTAATTATGTTTTTTTGTTCTTCTAATGTTTCTTTTCAAGAGCGAGCAAAGGCGCTATATCCAAGGTCAAAGACCAGAAATGATAGTGCATCGATATCCGAAACTCTAATTTTTCACTATTACTATGCACGTTAATATAATACTTAAATCGTTATTTAAAAATAATAAAAATCATAGGAAATTCGGATGAAAATATTACTTATACCATGGGGTTTTGGATATCGGTGCAAAAAAAAAAAATCATTTCCATCCACAGAAGGACGAATCCACACGGACCATCATCAAGGAGCACAGAAAATTTCGCATATGTGCTTCCAACGTTAAAATCTTAGTTATAAGTAGCCTTCGAAACGTATGGTACTGTTGTCCACGTTTCTTCCTCCCTGTGTTCCAGTTGTCTCTGCGTCCAATACTGCACAGTGGGCCCGGCCTAGTTAAGATGAGTAGTAAATGTACTTTTACTACTCACCGGGATGCTGACAAGATCTGGCTGTGTATGTATCATAAGCATAAGCATAAGCAATGTGCCGTGTCATCAAATTGTGTTGCACTTACTGTGTTCGTGCTGTTTTCGGCCCCTGTTTGTTGGCTTCGTTAGCATAGATTGAAAACTTATGCTAACAAAATTGTATTGGGCTCACCTCCCTCCTCCTATGTATCTACTCACTGAAAGGAGGATGCATGGTGTGTCAGATAATCATAAAATCATACCAAAAAGATTTACCATGTTAAGTTTTGTCCATTTCTCGGGATTTGTAAAAAAAAGTTATATGTATGCCTCCTCTTCCCTTCCTGTATTCCCAATTCTATTATCCTACTGCAATAACAGAATTGTTTTGCATAGAAAAAGTATTTTTCGTACTCAAATACTTTTTGGTTCCAAATTTGGTTTCATTTGCTCTATTAATTGTCGAGTTATGCAAAAAAAATTGTATGGAAGCCCTTCTTTCCTCCTTTATATCTTTCCGCTGAAATAAGGTGGGGTTTCAATTTATAATAGAAATATTTTTCGTATCCAAATACTCTCACATGTCAAATATGGATTAATTTGCTCGATCAACTCTCCAGTTATACTGAAAATTGTAAGGGAGACCTCTCCTCCCCCTTTTCATCCAACTCTTTGAAGGAGTGAGGGATACCAAATATTCATAGAAGCATTTCTCGTACCCAAATATCAATCCATGCCAAATTTGGATCATTTGCTGTTATAGTTCTTAAGTTATGTAGTAAAAATTGTATGAAACTCCCCTCCCACTTTCTTTTCCCCCCTCTGGAAGAAGGAAGGGGTCTCATACAATCATTAAAACATGTCACGTTCCCAAATACCCGCCCATGCCAAATTTGGTTCCAATTACATGATTAGTTTTTGAGTTATTTAAAAATTTATAAAAGGGGCCCCATCCCTCCTTTAAATTGGAAAGAGGGAGGAGTCTCAAATAATCATAGAAATATTTTTCGTATCAAAATTTGGTTCCAATATCTTGAATAGTTTTCGAGTTATATGAAAAATTTTAAGGTAGCTCCCCCCCCCCCCTTCCTATCACCCCACTGAGAGGAGGGAGGGGTACCTAATACTCATTGAAATATTCCCCGTTCCCAAATACCACCCCATGCCAAGTTTGATACCATTTGCTTGATTGGTGCTCGAGTTATGCAAAAAATTGTCTTTTGTTAGGGAGGCCCCTCCCCCCCTTCTTGTTAGGGGGAGGGGTCCCAAACCATAATAGGAATCTTCCCCGGCCTCCAATACCTCCACCTGCCAAGTTTCACGCAAATCGGTTCAGTAGTTTCCGAGTCTATAGGGAACAGACAGACAGACAGACAGACAGAAATTCATTTTTATATATATAGATATAATTTTCCGTGAAAATTAGAATATCAACCAACTTTAGTAGGGCAGGGTAATTGGGATTGAGAAATGTTTCTATGCTTATTAGAGAATCCTCCAGTAGGGAATAAATGGAGAAAGGAGGTCTCTCATACAGTTTTTGGCATAACTCGATAACATTAACATAGTGGGAGACTAGCAAAGGGGAGAAATTTTAATGATCAAGCAAATTTTGCATAGAAGGTATTAGGGTACGAGAAATGTTTTCTTGATTATTAAACAGGAGGATTCTCATAATTTTAGTTTTAATGACTCAGGCAAATAGATTTAATTTTGGCTTAGGAGAGGAATTTTATACAAGTTAAACATTTATTTTGGCAGAATTTAGGAACTTATTAATAAATAAACACGGAATTTTAATTTCAGATACAAAAAGCTGATTGTTTAACAAATATTAGGTAAGGTTTTGAGAACAAAACATTTTTTTTTACGGAAAATTAAAATTAAAATTTTTTAATAGGGCAAATCGAAATTCAAATTCAATTCATTTGAAGGGGTTGCTTTATAAGTTATGTGTATATATGTTGAGTTTAAATACAAAATGGTTAACTAACAAGTTTAAATTTAAATTAATTCCATCAATTTTAGAAGGTGTAGCAAAGCACACCGGGTCAGCTAGTGACCCATAACAAAATGCGAAAATTTTTAGCAGTCTGTTTTGGGGTGTTTTTGACCTTTTTGGAGACTTTTTTTCATGGGTGTTAGTAGTACAATAGGGTAGAACGAGGAATCCCTGGGGATACTTGATTCCTAACAAAATGTGCCTTGAAGATCATTTTTGCCACTTAAAATCTTCCCACAAGGAAAAATTAGAATTAAAAATATATATTCCAAATGTCAATCGTTAGAGTATAATATGAACTTCTTAACGCCATCTTTGCAAAGCAATAGTAAATTTTCAATTTTAATTAGAAAAAGTTTTCCAAAATGTATGATATGGGTTCACTTGATCTCTCGAGTCCAAAAAGACATGTTTTTCTTCTGAACGGAGGTTGATCATTGCTAAACACGAAGATATTAATATTTTTCCAGTGACTAATATTCATCCAGAGCACTTTTATCTAAAAATTTTAATGATTTAAGTCTGCTTCATTTAATATTGGAACAAATTCTTTTGCTCATTGTGGCGCTCCTAGTGGACGGATTTGGAAACTTTTTCCACCCACGTGTCGGGAAATTCATTACCTTTCACCATGTATTTATGTCATAACACCAAACGATAGCATTTTGTAAACAACCGCCATGGAAGCCGAACGGAGAGATCAAATTGTGCACAGTTTTCTTGAAAACCCATTGTTGTCGGCATCGAAGCTAGCTAAACAGCTTAAAATGCCCAGAAATACCGTATGGCGTGTTATCAAGCAGTACAAGGAAACATTGACGACGGCTCGGAAGCCGCATTCGAAGCGTCGGAGTGGAACTGTCGACCGGAAACTGCGTGGGAAAGTCATCAAGGCCGTCAAGAGGAATCCCAATCTTTCAGACCGCGATTTGGCCAATAAGTTCCAGGCCGCTCACAGTACGGTGCGACGAATTCGTCTCCGGGAAGGAATAAGGTCATTCCGAGCCAGCAAACAGCCAAATCGGACGCTTAAGCAGAACAATGTGGCCAGAATCCGTGCTCGAAAGCTGTACGACCAAGTGCTGACCAAGTTCGACGGATGTATTCTGATTCTGATGGACGATGAGACCTACGTGAAGGCGGACTTTGGGCAAATCCCAGGTCAAAAATTTTATTTGGCGACGGCTCGGGGGGATGTACCTGCAAAATTTAAGTTCGTGTTTGCGGATAAATTCGCCCGCAAGTACATGATTTGGCAGGGGATATGCAGTTGTGGACAGAAAACGGTGTGCGCCGCCTAATGTGCCGCATTACGGGAAAAGTACGAGAATTTCTTCGAAACAGCAATGAATATTTTTTTTAGTTTTTTTTATGAAAGAGTAAAGAAAATGCTACATTTGTATGAAAAACAAATTATGAATTCGTTAATAAATGACTGAACTACACGCAATTGTTTGTGTTCCAATATTAAATGAAGCAGACTTTATAAGGGAGTTAACAAAATTTTAGGATTCTTTTTTTTCGACACTTATAAAGCATGGATCACTACAAATCATGCCATTAAAACGGGTCTATCTCGGGTAAACGAAATAAAAATGTTTTGTACTTAAAATGTAGGGTTTTTATTGCACTTTAATGGAAAAATAATAAAAAAATATTCCGATGTTGTTATGATGAATTTTCAAACTATTCGTCGAGTACCACTTATCATAGTTTGGAAACCCTATTCGCTGAGCTCAGCGGCCATTTTGTTCCACAATCTCTTCATCTCTGTTGCATCCCGAGTCGTCCTACCAGTTTTCTTCATCTTCTGCTTGATAATTACCCAAAATTTTTCGATAGGGCGGAATTGAGGCCAGTTGGGTAGTTTGATGTTCTTTTCGACAAAATCCACCCCTTGGCCTGATACCACTGTAGTACCTCTTTGCTGTAGTGGCAGCTTACGAAATCTAGCGAAAACTTTACTAGTCCTTTGTGAGATCTAATGTGCGAAAAAAAAAAACGTTTTCAGGCACTCCTTTTTGTACATTTCGGAGTCCATGGTCTTGTTTTTCACAAAAACCGGGGTTTTTCGCCCGCAGCTGAAAATACCTTGCCAAGTCAAACACTTTCTTGCAAACTCATCAGCAAAAACGAATTCGAACTTGCTGGGGACATCACCCCGACTAGTTCAGCGCACCACTGCAGTGGCTTTATAAAATTTTTGGCCAGGAAGCTGCCCAAAATCCATCTTAACGTACGTTTCGTCATCCATGAGGATGCATCCGTCGAACTTCGTTGGAATCTTCTTGTATAACTTCCGGGCACGTCCTTTGGCTACTAAATTCTGCTTCAATGACCGGTTTGGTTGTTTACTGGTCCGATAGGATCGTATTCCTTCGCGGAGACTAATCCTTCTGACGGTGTACCGGTCGACGTTGAATTTCTTTGCGATGTCGTAGTCCGACTACCCTGTGTTTGCCTTGATAGTTCTCAACACCTTCAAATGCAGTTTCCGATCCTTAATTCCACTATGACGCTTGGTATGAACCTGCCGATCGATAGTATGCATCTAACGGAAACTTTTGAGAACGCTGCACACGGTTGATTTGACCATTTTTAACGATTTCGCGACTTTTGAACTCGACCACGTCGGGTTTTTGACTTGAGTGTCCCAAATTAATTTTCGTCTCGCGGCTTCTATCACGTGTAACTTTTTTGGAACAAAACAAATCGTAATGAAGCACTGATAGAGGAAACATTTCCGAACAAAGTTTTGTCAACAACGAACAAATTCTAGATCCGACAACCAGGAGCGCTATGGTATAATAAACAGTGCGTCCAGATTTGTAGTGATCCATGCTTTAAATTGTGAAACGAAAAGAAATGAAAAGATAGGTTTTGCATGCAGGTCGCCTACAGCCTTTCATTAGCCTCTATTCTCGGTATAACAAAGGCAAAGTATTTTGTAAATTTATAATCTTCAAATTTTATGAAAATAGAAAATAAAAATTCCAGAATTTTATATATTTGGTAAACGTTTATCTTGAATGAATTGTATTTCACATAGCTAGTATCTTAAATTTTTCTCATTTTTCACAAAATGTTTGCTCCAACTTCTCCTACTTAGTAAGTTGCTCAAACATCAAACATTTATGGGTTCTGCCCAACAGTGCGGTGGCTGTAGCATGCCATCAAGTGAACCACGTGTTTACCACGTGAAACGATCTCTCCTTGTTTTACAATGTCCACGGAAGCCGAGTAGTGAAAGACCACGGTCTGCTCGCACTGTTAAAGTGGAAAAATTGTTCAGAACGAAGTTCCAGTAAGATCAATCCAGAGGTTGGCTAAAGAAGCAAATATCGCGAATTCTTCCTTGCAATGATTTGTCAAAGATGACTAAAATGCATCATCAAAGGCAAGAGCAAAAGGCCATTTGATAACAGAACGAACTGGAATACTGCGACTTCTAAGTTGGAGAACAAGCAGCTGATCGTCGTGTTCTCAGACTGCGTGGGTCATAACATCATGTGCGGTGCGACCACCATTGTCGCCCACCTTTTTAGCTCGTTGTTGTTAGCTATCGCTAACGCAACGGATCGTTCCTAAATACACTCATCGAGGAATGAGTTCAGCAGTCACTTTTGCATTTTTGTGGTTTCCTTACATACTTGATCTTTTTTTCTCGATTGATCCGGTATCTAATTCACGTACGGATCGGTTTATTTCACCTATAAAAAAGAGAAATCCGGATCCTCAAGTTTACTTTCCAGCATCTCACCAGAGTCATGGTATTTTGATCGGTTGCTGACTTATGTTTTCATAAAAGCTAAACTAAAAAGAAAATACTGAAGTTTTTGTAGATTTGTGCTTCCGTAGATTCGGGCATACTTCGGTGAATCCAAGGATGTTGATTTTCAACAAGATGGAGCCTATGTCATATCTCGAAACA